>NC_084909.1:20401042-20701042 GCF_949316345.1 Pungitius pungitius
AAATCCCCACTTCTGACAATGGACAGCAAAGCTCAAATTATTGAATGGTTCAAAGAAATATCTTGCAAACAAAATCCCTGACACTGTCCTACTTAAAAAAGTACAATTACTTGTGTTTAATTATTTTCCCGTACTTGATTTTCACCTTGCTGAGGGACATCTGAATCCATCTGCTCTTCACCTTTCTCATGAAATAGATTTCCTTGTGGTCAAAAGAAATACATATAATAATAGTTTAATAAAATTTCTTTTATCTGATTAATCAGTTGAAATGAATATTGTAACAGTTATTTATTAACACCATAACTGCAGACCATGTTCTGTTTGTTCAAGAAAAGGCCGAATAGAGACCGTTCACACCCAGCTCGGTGATGGTAAAGTGTCACAGGCCAACAAGTAGAATAGACCCGGGTATCTATTATGCCTTTGCTACACCATTGTATTCATTGGTGAGTCTAAACGGGATATCCTGTTAGAATTATTTTCTCTCGTTAATTTAAGGTTCAAATTGCAGTACTGGCTCCAGTTTTCACTGATTTCATTCATGCATCACAATCCCTGACGTATTCTTCGGCTGTTTGGTGGCAGCTAACTAATACAGCACATCGCATTATACCACTTATTGTTTCAGTATGTAGCTGAGTGTGAAAGTTCATGTTTGTCTCTGAGGGTTCCTTTTAAAAAGCATACCTGAGGGTACAAACATTGCTCTGAATGTTTAAGTCTTTTAGTAATGAAAGGTTCATAACAGGCCTCCTCAAAGGTGAGGGACTTGTTCCAGCACAAGCAAAAAACTTACAATGACAGCTTTTCAACTGTAACGTTAACATTTTGGGCCCTTTTTGGGATAAAAAAAGTATGTTTCATTCATGGTGTTTATGATCTTAACAAGTTGTGGAGGCTCTGCAGAGAAGTAACCTCTGTAAAACCATCAAACCTTTATATGATTTCCTCGTCTGTTTATGAATCCGGAAGGCTGGAAAATACATCACATTACAGTTTTTTGTGGCAGTGTTTCAGTGATTGTTTCCAACAAAACGTACGTGTATAATGATGCGTAGCGCGAGCGAGAGAGAGAGAGAGAGGAAGCGTGGGCTTCACTGGAGCAGAGGGACATGCTGGTAAAACGCCTGATTTCAAATGGTGAGTATACACTAAGGAATTTTATAGAATCAAAGCATTGATATCCATATACGGTGGGATTTACACTTCTCCTTCAGAAGGGCAGGTATTGAGCAGAGCTCTTACTGCGTATTCAGAAAGGTCTGAATTGCACACAAGACCAATGGAGGCACGATGATCATCAAACTATTTCAGCGTTATAAAATGAGTTTAGAATATGTAAACCTGCCCAGAAATGTGCGCATGGTAAGGTCAGTTGTGTTTCTCTCGTCTTTGGTTCCCTGCATTTCTTCATGATGTATTGATTCCAGCAATTATTGATTGTCCATATCTTTACATGAGTGTGCATTGATTTGAAGATTCCTGTGGTCTGAGCAAAGGAGCCAGAAGTGCTGGTGTAGGAAGTGGGGAGGGGGCCATTGCCCCATACCCTCCCCATCGTACAAACCTGGTCCGATTCAGCGCTGCGGCTTGTGAAATCCATTCGCATGATGGTTTCTAATGAAATAAACTCAATTTAGAATTCACCATTACTCACAAACTGAATGCAAACCTTCTTTAAACCTTTTAAGGAAATCGTATTACAAACACTCACATAAGAGAGGTCAGCTTGGTTACTATGTCTTGTTTCCTTCCCCACTGCCAAAAACAGCCAGATTGCTCCATTCATAGAAAATTGCAATCATGATTTGTTTTTAACAAAATAACCTGTTTCATCATTCTCCAGTGTTTCTTGTTTCCTTTTGAAGTTCCAGGGAAACATTTGCATTCCTTTCAATATTCCTCACTTCCCATCTTAGCCATTCGTGGACTGAAAATAGCCAATGGCCCCAACATTTGTATTTACACTGTGCCTTCTGCCCTACTGGAATATTGTACCGTACTTCACACCAAGCGTTGAAAAATGTTCCGATAAAATAAACAAAAAACCCCAGAATATGGAGTTTAAACGATTTGAGGGGAACTCTGAAGTACATGTTGTGTTTTATTTCAAAACACAAGGCCTATATATAACTTTCTGTGCAGAAACCTGCCAGAGAAAACTTGTCTGGAATAGTGTGTGGTTTCCTGGAGTGGGTTGAAAAGCCAGGGTATACATCATTGCACAGAACGTGACACCACCACTACCACCACTTTTCTTCAGTCACCCTGAAACAACGGTTTTGTGGCAATTGTCATTTACATTCATCAACAGCAGCTCGCGATTAATGTTTAATAAAATAATGATTCCAAATGCCTGCATCATTAACAGTACAAGGAAAAAAGAACATCTTATTATCTTAAAAAATGAATGTAACCACCAAATATCATCCTTCTGTCACACCTAAATTTACACAGTCATTGAGCAAGGCATTAGACTCTTAGTCAACAGTGCTGTGGAAACAAGAAACACTGGAGAATGATGAAACAGGTTATTTTGTTAAAAACAAATCATGATTGCAATTTTCTATGAATGGAGCAATCTGGCTGTTTTTGGCAGTGGGGAAGGAAACAAGACATAGTAACCAAGCTGACCTCTCTTATGTGAGTCCCACTGCATAGTCCCAAAAGTGTGTCCTCGAATGCCTCCTTCCTCTTGGGGCAGGAATCACCAAAATATGCTTTGTGCGTTCAGCCGAGAACTTTATTTACATACTGCTCATCTGAAATGTCAAGGACCCGATTCCAAGGTGACACCTACTACTACTGTAGGTGACAGAATTACTTTGGCCATTGAAAAATAGACATGCGCTTTACTGCCCTTTTTTAACACATCCAAACTTTATTTGGTGTGTCTTTTCTATTGTTGTTGCTGGGCAACAACTAAATAGGTGCTGAGATTTTCTTACCATGAAGTGTACACTCCCTAATAGATAAATGAAAAACAACTTTTCCAAAATCTCAAATACCTCAGTAATTGCTGTTTTCTGTTTAGATCTCTGTAACTATGGTTGGTAAAGTAATATAGCTCTGGGTATCCAGCAGCAGTCACCACAATGAGAAAAAAAAAACAGACCTTTTCTGCTTTTCCACTCTGAGTTGAAGTCTTTTCAAACTTCTGCAAAAACGAGAGAAAGTTAGAACAGAAAGCAGGAGAGGCACTCTGCCCCCCCAAAGCAGCGAGTAAAACGCTTAACTCTCATTAAAAACAATTAATGACAGCCTGGGGCGGCTGCAATAAAAGTGCTCTGTCTAATCGTGCCCGACTGTGAATCTGTCGGATCAGAACAAATAGCATAAATATTGCAGATGCAACGAATTCAGCTGCACGGGGGCCCAGAAGCTGTCTTGTGCCCCAAAACTCTATGAAACCAGATGCAGTCATAAAACAACTCATTTTGTTTATCATTCATTTTCACCAAAAAGTCCCTGGCACTGATCAAAGCTCAAATGTTTGCAGGATGGCAGCTTTTCTGTGATTGCGCAGTGGTTGTGGAGTGGCTGCATATATCCATGAGTGTGAGCTTGTGTTTGCAGCGTGGTCCCAAAAAACACATTTGCACAGCGGCCAATTACAATTTTGCTACTCTGCTGGTCAGAATCTACCAATTCAGCTTCCTCTTCTTAAATGAGTTATTCAGCTTTCTGGCTCGGACCTTGTCAATGAAACACTTGAACACATCCTAATCGAGCATGCAGTTCAAACTGTTCTGCTCTGATAAATGAGACACTGGGTAATACACGGCCTGTGATTCTGGAGGAATTTAACAAGGTGTTGCATGTTTTTAATGAGGAAGGCCTTTTAGACTTTTCATAAGCATCAATCAGCTTTTATACACTATGACAGTGTCATCATGTTGCATAGCAGATACGTGACAGGTTTAATTAGAAAAAGGCAGCAGCTGGAGGTGTACTTGCTTCTGCTTAGTAAGTTTAAAAAAGAATAATTTGCAGGTTTGTGTTTACAGAAAAGGTTTTTACGAGCTACTTGGCACTATTCAGTATCCCCAAATACTGCAGAATGGGAAACCTCATTTGTCATTCATTTGCTTTTTCCTTTTATGGAACCTTTACAGTTGGATGCTGCGATTTGAAGGGTAGTTTGGATTATTTTAAGTGGTTTCAAGTGGGACTTAGATACATTATCTACATGAAGGCAGCCAAGCCCCCAGTACGCAGCAACAAGAAGAATTTTAGCCGTCAAAAAATCGCTACCTGTTTAAGTGTTTTACCTATATGTCAACAGTATTTACCACCACCTGCCCCATAGAATAGCAATAGCCTTGCGTTTATCACGTTTATGGATGCATGTGTCTTCAAATGATGTTGAGGAAAAAGCTCCTGATTACTGGCTAAGCTGCTCCTGTTGACACCAGAGTCTGGGCCTACAAGGAGCATTCCCTAGAGTCCCTGTATTCTCTGTGTCTAGACGGCTGAAATCACCCACAGGTTATCACCAAGAAAAGGTGTGTGTGTGTTTCCTGGGTCTATAATGTGAGTGGCATGGGTGTGAAAGAGGGTACAGAACTTGTAAAATCCCTGGGAACAAAAGGGAGCATTGTCCTTGGAGTGTGTTTATGTAGTTCTGTCTGATTCTTCAATTAGTCTGGTTCTGTGAAATATCATCTTTAAAATCTGCAGGTTTTACTCAATTGTATGCATTGTGCTCATGCAGAATGGGAGAAATCCGGATTAGCTGCTTTAATGCATTTTAAGACTTTGGATAACGACAAATAATAATGAGTTTTTTGAAATTTTTGTCCAGTGTTTCCTAACCTTTTTAAGTAGATTTCAGAATGGACAAATGTAAATTCTCCCCTTGTAAATAGCTATGATGATTTCACAAATGTTTATATCACTACAGCTCAAGGGCGCAGTAATTTAAACGGAGAGTAGATGGAATGAATTCTTTGATGCCTGAATGGTTTCACAGCAACACAAGGAGGGCTAAGTATTACCTCGTAAAGATAATTTGGGCACTGCGTGTTCTGGTTTGGTTTGCCCCACCTCCTGCTGGGCCCAAGGGACCAAAGTTATGTTGTCCAGATGGGAAATAATGGACCCCAAACTAGACTCCTGCATGGCCCCAAAGCCTGACTCAGCTAAACATCCACTGAGACCTGTCCCATCCATGCTGTGGTCTGACCGGTGTCTGCCAACACACAATTAACCAGAGCAAACCAAAGCTGCTGAAACACCAGTTAATATCATTTAAAGGCTTCAGCTTATTGCTTGAGGCAGTTTGCATCTGTGGCTTTTTTTATTCACCATGCACTCATGATGAAAATGATGATTGTGAAAGAAAAGAACAGCAAGTCAGACAGAGAAAGAAAATGTTAACTTTATTTTTAGCCTGTTCACCCAGAGGGAATTTGTACCCACCATGTCTGTAAAAAACAGTTTTGACACAATAACACCCCGAGAGCCGAGGATGTCAGCAAAGGCCACTGGCAGATGAATATAGAATAACTTATTTTGCAGGGATTCATGATCCCTTAAACAAAAGTCAAACTGCCCAAACAGCCTTTAAACCTTTATTAAGTGTCAGACGACATTTAAGTTAACGGGTAACTTCTGTTTTCCTTTTCTTATTAAACCTGAGTACCCCCCCCCGCCCCCCATTATAGCACGGAGGGGGGGGGGGCGGTTCCCAAGCTAATACTGAAGTTTATAGAGGGACTTTTATCCAGTTCAGGTGCTGCAGCCACTATGCACATGGCATAATTACAGCTTGCTAACAATTCTCAGGGCAGAAGAGCAGGAGGACCACCTGAACCCCCCTTCTCTCTTTTGTACCCACACGGCATAGTGACACTGCCTCGCCTTGGGAGGAGGCTGAAGGCCCTGAACGGTAGAATCTTTTAACCCCTAACCTCTTTTTTAAGGACACTTGTTGTCTCCAGTTTTATTGTGAATCTTGCCTTCACGTCCACTGGGTTGCTGAAGTGTAAGTGACCAGTTTGGGTGAATACCTTTTTGGAAATTTGGTCCAGCATTGACATGGAAAGTTTCCCCTCTCAGTAGTGTCAGGGCCTGTCACCATGTGTTGGAAATACAGACTTTTTATGGAGATTACAGCAAGCCCCCAACAGGACCGTAACCACACCTTCGGGGCATTTTTGTCCCAAACCCGGTACAGATTTCTCATTGGAAGAGGGCCACAGACCCAACGGGGGACCCCTGCATTAAGGTGTGACTTTAAACAACAAGCCCACCTCCAGCCCCTTTATTGGACCCAAGTTGGTGGAAGCAGGTGCAGAAACAACGTTGCTTATTATGGAAAACCATGATTGACAATCTTAAAACGTAAAACAAACTTTTGTTTGGTGTTGTTCAGTCAAAAGTTTTGGAATGTTCTACACAACTAAAAGTGAGAAAACACATCTGCACAGTTAACCACAGCAAAGTGAGCAAATAATAAGTTTCAAATCAATCAAATTGTGCGGTGTTGATAAACAGAAGCACCGAGGTCTCTTCACATCACACAGAGCATGAGATGAGCATCCATGGAGCTGGAAAGGACTAGCCTGCCAGCAGGGTGTGTGACCCCCCCCCCCTAGAGAAATTAGAAGGGAGTGCTTTTCTGTCTGAAACGCTGTTGGATTCTCCTCCAAATGAGAACTCAATGGGCTTCATGGTTTTGGCTGTATTCTGTGAAGCTGCTACTTTTCCTTTGAGTTGAGGAGGTAATACTAAGATTAAGGGAGAGCGTATATATGACCTCTCACTCTCGCCTAATCCATGTATTTCTCTGTGCTCATTCGAGGGTTTTGGACCTGCTGGTTAACAGTGGGGTGATATTTGACATTGAAAAAATCCTGAGTTGTTTATCAAGACTTACACCCACAATTCTGCTGTGATCTAAAGCTGTGAAACCATTGGCCAAACAGGAACTCCCATTGAGATCAAATTCTTCTTCTCAGAAAACTCGTCTCGATCCAAATCAGCGTGGAAAACTTGGGTGGGAAAAGAGAATGAGTAACATTATCCCCCCAGAGGAAACATTAAAGGAGGAATTTTCAATAATATCTACCCGTTACACCTTTTTTTTCCATCTTCTCCCCAATACTAAAAACAAAAAGAGGTTACACCTGTTTCCCGGGTTCTATGCAGGTATTAAACTTAATACAGATCACCCGCTATTCTGTAATTATGCACTTTAGGCATCGTTCCACAGAAGTTAAAACTATTTCAGACTTGGTCTTCACACCATTTAGAAGGAATATCTAAACTCAACTCAAGTCTGTCCCCAATAATATCTCCATTATCATTGCTAACAAATCTCACTCTTGCAATGTACACCATTTTAATTTAAATCCATAAAAAAGGCTGAAGATGAAAGGAACAATTGGACGTTTTATAAATAAATAAATGCAGGGGGAGTCCTCCCAGGGACGTCCCACATTCAGACACCCGATGCGTGAAAATTGATGCCCATTTCTAAATAATTGGTGTGTTCATGAGTTAAATTTGATAAAAACTCAAGTATGGCTGTTGCTGCTTCTTCTCTAATGGTTCTCCACTCACTCAAAAATAAAAGTTATTGTTGCAGTAGACCCTTTTGTGCCTGATGATACATCTTACTGCAGGCATTTGTGGGCCATTGAGTGAAAGTTCATAATATTATGAGCAAACGTTTTCCCTGAAAAAAGGTTTTGAAATAAATCATTCTTGCGCTTAATGATTAACTAAGTTCCCGTGTGTTTCAGTTTACTTTGATACGGTTGCTAAGGAGAAACCATAACTCGGGCAGATGCCTCATTTATTCCCAGGCCTACACCAGTGCTCACATGGAGAGCTTGTTCTCACAGACGGAACGTGAGCACGTGTGTGAATGACGTACCTCTTTAGCAAGTTTTTCAAACACATGCCAATATTATTTTCCATCAAAGGTCTATGGGGAATAGATTCCCTCCATCTCCTGGAGGCCATTCAAGTGTATTTTGGAGGGAAAACCACCAAAGAGCAAATGTTTTATTCAAAAAAACAATCAAACGGTCAAATTCTCAAGAAGATTCTTTTCTCAAGAAGTCTTTTGCTGCAACATCTAAATAACTCAGGTTTTTAATTGGTACCTTTCGTGGTTATTCTGGCCTCTGATTTAGCAATTGTCTTTGATTCATAATAGCAATACAGAGTGCTAAGTTTAAATATATGCTAACTAGACTATCAAGAGAGCACATTTGGTGATGTACTTTTCTTTCGGATCTTTAAAATCCTCCTCAGGCATCTGCCTACATGCTTGGTCATGATCCCTTTGTCTCTTAGAAGTGCAGAAAATGTTGTGGACTCAGCTTGACCTTTAACCCACAACTAAACAAGTCTCGGTGCGAGCCTGATAGTGGGCGGTAGCTCTGTTCCCTCTGGTTCCTTTTCCTCATCTGCATCCACTCCCATTGTGAGGTCAGAGACGTGTCAGCCAGCCACCACTGTGTTGTTTGCTGGAGGTCAACTGAAAATAAAAGAGAGAGTGTGTAAAAGGTGATCTCTTTACTTGCTATTGTGTCTTTTAATACGTTGTACAGCTTGGCAGTCACACACATCCACAGACTCCAATCTGCAACAAAACCACGGGCCTTGGACTTCAGTGCAGAGTGAGTCAGCAGGGGGTTGTTTGCTACGCATCCAATAGCTGGGAATATGTCAGAGTCTAACTCACCCATTTTGATTCATGTGTTAATCCATTCATCATAACAGGGAATTGGCCCAAGACAAAAAGAGCTGTGCCATGCTTTAACATTCAGTCATAGCTTGGCAACATTATCATTTAAAACGACTACATTCAAAATAGTTTTTCAGCTCAAAGACACAGTAAGCATTTTTTGGAGCCTGGGAGCGAAGGAAAGGGGAAATATTCCCGTGATGGATAAATCAGAAATGAAGTGCTTTCACATTGGAAATGGATTCTGTTTTTTGGCATTAGCAATGTTATATGTTTCATCTACACCCACTTGAACTGGTCCATCATGTTTTAAAAATGACACTTCAAAGGCTGCTAGATTCCAGTGGTCAAAAATGCGCTGTGTGCTTTGGACAAATTGTAAGGACCCAGATGTGCATTTTATGAGTCGTAAACATCTGTTTTTGAAGGTTTATGTTTTGGGCATTTACTTGAACAGTAACATGGTTGCTGTTTAGCTACTGAGGAATTATATTTACTGGAATAATCAATACCAAATGGCAGTTGTGGTTACAGCAAACTACGAGAGACTAAAGAAATAAATGTAGATGCATACTGAGTGACTGCAACTTGGTTAGTCAGATTTTCCAAGTTGGATCCACATTGATCCGACAGATGCTTGTATATCTTTTAGTACAGTACACAACACGTTTCTCTTTAGTCTAAAATCTGGTGGATCTTCTTGGCACTGCAGTGGCGCTAACTTGCTATGTTTAAACTATAACCCACAAAACAATGTTTTCAAGCTTGTCATGCTGAGACAAAAACATATGATTGGTCGACACAGAATCATTTTAGTTTCAACCGACTCAACTTAAATTTTAGTGCATCAAGACCCTTCCTGCAGAAGCAAATGCCTTTGCTTTGAAGCTCAAAGTGAACGGCTTTCATTGCAGTGTCTTTTTTTGCATTACATTTCAGATCCACTAGGTGAGTGCATTCATTATTGAGAAATCTCCGTGTGGCTCCCTGTTTAGCGGATTTTAGCCTCAATCTCTGCTCTGTACTGAAAATGATTTGCATTAAGAGTTATGTAACATGGGTTTTTGTTCTTCTTTTCAAATTGTTTGAAAGATTTTTGCAATGTTTCGACAGTTTGGGATCTTGGGATTAAAGAACTAAACTAAACTCCGAGGGAAACACTTCATTTCCAAGCTGTTTACTGCAATCCACAATTCCTTTTCATTAGCCTCCTCATGGACTTTCACAGCAATAAACCTGATTGACTAAAGTGGTGCAAGACGAGCCCGTTTATTACAATCTCAACTGAGCAGGATTAAAAGTGGGTGGCTAAAGTTACTTTAAATAAGTGCAGCGTGTCGACAGGAATTGAATTACAAAACCCCTTCTCACCTTGACTGGTAACCTAAAGCCAAAACTTTACGTTGAGAAATGTGGAGCTGGCCCGAAGAGATAATCTCCCTCCTCAGAGTTACCACAAGCCACATAGTGCCTGCACTCAAGAACACTGGCTCCCATCCTTTACTTTCAGTCCCATGTCTCCTTGGTGACGAGCAAAGTAATTACGCTAAGCTCCTTCATGTGGGAGCGACCACGACAGGGATGTATGCGGAGATGGAGGCCTGATCTCAGCTTCAGAAAAGCTTAGTCCTTCAAACTCTCACACCTAAATATCTATTCGTATTGTGTTTGCTATCTTATTATTTTAGATTTTACTCAGTGTTGTTGTTCTGGTGGAAGGCCTTAGGAATTGGGAGGTCACCCTTGGGTCAAAGAATGTAGCCTCCAACGAAGTTCTCCCTCGGTAGTTTCACGGTGAGCTTTGCCCTTCCACGTCACGCACACTATGGCATCGTGACATTCTGGGGCTCCGGTCAGTTTCCATGGTGGGCCTCAAGGATGTTTGAACTTGAATGTTCTTCTGCATTTTCTGTCCCAAGTCAAGCCTGTAAATGCTTTTTGGCTTCTATAGAAACAGAACCAGTTTGATTTTCAACTGAGATTGGTGTGTTGTGCAAGGCTATCAACAGAAATTACAGCCTACCATTCGTAGAAAATGATTATTGGTCTGTGGTCAATCGGAAGATTCAGAACCTCAGAACCAAGTTATTGGGCAAGAATGAGATTAAAGTGAAACAATTTCTCATATTCACTAGCAAATGCATGCCTCTGAAGTATCCCTTGGATGAGTAAATGCAACACTTGCCTTGGAATGAACACTTTGTGGGTGATAGAAAATAAAAGCATCAATGTCGAGTGTTGACACTTGGACGGTTTCTTCCCAACCTTCTAAACTACCCTGAGGTGACTGCATCTGAGATGCCCTGGGAGCACAGGAATAAAACCAAAATCTATGCCTCTCCATCACTAACCATAGAAAAGCACATATTATTATTTTCCACAGTCAAAGGGAAAGTTGGACCCCCCCTTACACTGCTCCGGCCTTTTGGGGATTAGGGGTGTGCCGCTCCTCCTTAGTTCACTTAATTAGCTATTTATCTGTTCAGATCAATGTCGGGCTGTCTATCAGCACTGTTATGTTCTTGTGGATTTCTTGGAAGGTAGGCAGAAAGTGGCCACAGCATTTCATTTCCTGTCTGACATCTGTGTTTTTAGATCAGACGTGGTGTTTGCTCAGCCTCATTCTTCACAAACAATAATAAAAAAAAACAGGGCAAACAGAGCTAGTAGTTAAAAAGACACTATAATCCTTAAAAGAAAACATTTGCAAGACTTCCAAGGGTGTATCAGTTGATGGGGACCATGCTTTCTCCCACCGCTGTTCTCTTTCAAATGTTGCGGCAGGATTGTGTGTTGGATTTGTTTTGGATGCTCGGCTTTTCTTGCTGTGTTTTGTTATACCGGGTCTCGCTGTGCGCTGCCCTCCAGTTTCCAGAACTTCACACAGTTGTCTTTCTCAGGTTTTCTGAGTCCAAGCGGCGTGGGAAATCATCTTTTCTGGATATGTCTCTCTTTCCCTTTTTTTATTATTATTTGTGCATGTTTTTGATAACTTTTCCGCCCCTTCATTCCTCCCACAAACTCAACCTTATCTGTATTGTTGTTTCCTGCTTTGTCTGAGGTTGTGTGTTCTTTTTTTTTTCCTGTGTCATTCCCTCTTTTATCTCTTGCGTGTCTGCATGGAAAAAGTAGGGGGGGAAAAGCACAAGTTATGCTTTGTTTCTACTGGGGGGCCTGGTTTTGACTTCTTAGCCTGTGAGTCATTCTTTTCACCAAGGAATGATGTCATCCTCATGTTCCGTTGAAAGTTACCTGATTCAAGCCATTTACCCGGGCAAACGCCATGATAGAAAACGCTGTTTCCAGAATCCATGTGAGTCTGTGTGGGCTGAGAAAGAGGCCCAGCCTTATAGACAAAGCCTGTCCCCTTGGAATGACATGCTACACCAAACTATGGGAATTACTTTTCTCAAGCTACTCGTGGATTTCTCCCCAGGAATAGGCTCACTGCTGGGTCAAAGTGCATTTCACATAGCCAGCTGGTGTATGGGCCATGCATGAGTTGCTTTACAGCAGCTGTGTTTACATCTAGATCAGATTGATACAGGAAGACAGGCCACAGTCCTGCCACTGTGTCTTCTCCCCCTCCCTGGCTGTCATCTCACCCCTATGCTGCATGTCCCAGAACAACAACGCTGGCGTCAAAGGTTTGTCCCCTTCAAGTGACTCTATGGTCTTTGAGCCATTAACCAACCACGTTGTTTGCAGTTGATTAGGATTAAAAGACAACACTTGTCTCTGTGGCTCTGAAACAAAACGGAAAACTTGATTCCTTCTTTCACTGGACTGAGGAACGTGGGTTTTAAAAGTCTGTGATCATATTCTTTGTTATGGATTAGTTCCAGCACGGCCTGAAGCAAAGTGGCACTGAAAGTAGACGGGAAAATGACAAACTGATGTGGGGACCGTCCTAAATGTGGATGCAAGATGGGGAAGAGTCAGTTTGATGGATTAGTGTTTTTTTTAGAAAAGGTCATGTAATGACTGTAAAGAAAAATGCAGATTCTCAATACTATTTCCAAAAATCTTTGATTTGACCAAAGATGTTAGAGTTTCCCTTTTGGAAAACTTAAAAGCCATTGAGCGCGAGTGATGAATGTCTTTAAAAACCGCAGTGGATTTCTCAGCAGAGCAGAGGAAGCGCAATCAAACTGAGGCGGCTCAGAAAGCCACCGAGAGGTGAGTGTGCTGCCCTTAGTCTGAAAAAGTGTCATGAAAAACACTCACTATGTTATGGTTAAGAAATTGAAGGCATAGCTTGCACGGCGCGGCGAGGAAACATAGATGCGAGTGGTCAAGGGGGGAAAATGCTGGGCCTCGGATTGGCCTCAAACAATTTGGAAGCGGGGGGGGGAATGTTTGAGGATGGCAGAAGCAATTACCTTCTCTGGCTACTCTGAGTTCAGCCGTTTTATATTTCCATTTAACCCAGGGCAATGAATAAGGAACACCATTACTGCCTTTCATATGAAGGTCAACCTTTATGCTGTTGACACTAAAATACTTAGATTACTCACATACAGTTAGAAAGGAGAGGGGCAGAATATCTATATGTCCATGAAAGTCGTTTTTAAAACCCAGAAAATATGTATTACACCCAAAAGGCAGTTGCATGTGTTTCATATCGAGGGGTCCTCTCCCTTCAAATGTGTGACCTCACATAATTGTGCCGCAATAGGGCAATAAAGGACATCTGCAGCAATACATGTGACTTAAAAGAAATATGTCCTCTAAGGGGCCTATCAAATTCATGTCAGAGAGGATGTGGAACATGGACAACACAAAAGTTCTTTACTTTACTGTGACTGGATGTCACTATTGTCTCTGTTCTTCTTTCAAGTTCTCCTTGTTACTTCTCCCTTCCTTCTTCAACTCCCGTTTGCCCCGTTGCTTCACCACCACCGACCCAAGCCTCTGCAGCCCCTCCCCCAACCCAACATTACTTTTCCAGCTGTTGGTAATCATGCAGGTGGCTGATTGGCGGACAAGCCCAGCTGCCGGTTGATGGTAAGGCCTGTGCACGTCCAGCTGTGGGACGGAAGATGGACTTCACTCAAAAAGAAAAAGCCTACAGTCACTCTCACGTACACACACACAATCAAGATTTCCAGTTGGTAGGAGCCATTAAAAAGCCCATTTTCAACGACCCCCTGTTAATCATCATCAGCCGCAGCATCATCAAGCTTAAATTCCTGCGGGACAGAGCAGCTTGTCACTGACTTAAGTATCGAGGGGACCGGGCTTAGATCAGCTAACATGAAACATATGACCTCATCCTGTCTGCGCAGCATCACTGGTGATGTGCATATGTCCATGTCTTGGCCTGCATCCCTCACGCAAAGAAATGTTTCCGTGACCATGTGTGCGAGGGCTGAGCCGTGCTTCTTCTGGCAGGTCCATGTACTGAAGGTGGGCTCTACAACTCTTCCAACATAACTGCTTCATATCGCTCTACAGCTCCAGAGCAAATAGTGAACTTTGTGGGAGGGCCCCCCCCCCGTGGGTCTCCTACCCTCTAAATTCCATTACACATTGTTCATTAATATAACTTTAACCGTCTCGTAAAAAAAACTGCAGATTGCATGTTGTGGGCAGCATTTCCCCCACAACGATAAATAACTCGACAACAAAAATAAATCAAACTGTAGCAACAGGATGAGTTGGACCGAACTAAAACCCAAACTGCGATAAATCCAAAGAGCACTACCTGCCAAGCATCAAACAGCGAGCATCTAGCCATCAAACATTTTACGACACATTTTATTAGTCAAAGGAGATCAAGAGGACAACGGCCTTTTATAAACATGCTGCAGTCAAACTCTTACTTGAAGTTGGCTACTGTTGTACAGACCGCACTGCTTACTTTAACAGTACTGACAATATTCTTCTGGGGGTTTTAATTGTTAGAATGAACAGTTTAGAGTAGAAATTTGGTCCAGACATTCGGAACAGAAAATGATGTGGAATCTTAGCTGAATGAACAACAATTTAAAAATCTTTAAAAATTAATAAATATAATAATAACTTGTAGGACATTTAAGGAATCCTAATTGTTTTTCAAAATATGATGAATTTGAAGAATTATTATTTACAATGGTATAGTAGGCCCATGATACAAAACTACTTGGATATGTTTAGTAAATAACCATAGTGGTTTCTAGTGGGTTAACATGTGGTATACAACATAAATAACATATACAATATGTATGTAATATAAGTACATTTTTACCCGGGCAAAAATACAAGCAGAAACAACTCCAGTCCATTGCAGATGTTCTGAACCCACAGGGCGGGGGATGAGTCTCATATGGGACGTTTGTAAGAATAATGTGTTTTTATCAACCTTGTAACAGCTTCTTAGGTGCGGGACATGTTTCTGTAGCCATCCCATGACCTAAGCGCGTTACAGTAGTGAAGTATCTGAGTTCTGGAGCAGTTTGAAGAGGGAGACGCAACAGACACAATTTCAATTGGAAAATTCGACACATTTAAAAAAAAAAAGGTAATGTATAAAAAGTCTTTACCTTTGACTTGCCGCTGTCATTATTCAACTCACTTTTTACTTAGAAGGCCATTCATGCTCCTAAAATATTGAAGTCCAACTGTTCTCTTGCAGTGTGGGTTTAGCGGGGTTGGCAGGACAACCATTGGCAGTAGTGTATAAAACTCCCTGAGGTACTACAAACTTCATGCAAAGAGTTGATGGTTATCGTGGAACTGTGTAATGCCCCTTGATATCTTTAATATATGTAATTAAATTTCATTAAACATCTCAGAATGCAATCGACAGAGAAAGTGACGAGAATGAGAAGGAGATGTAAAGACTGGCCACCACACCCTTGGCAGATGTTGACGGAGTATATGGGCTGTCCACCTTAATGGGTGTGTCTTTCCTATTACAGTCTATTGATCAGTTGTGTTTTCCCAGACTTCATTCATACTAAAATTGGAAGCAGCTGCACCATCTGCCTCCTCTGTTAGCTAACCTTTGTGAATAGAGGACACATTTTTGAACCTAGCACAAAAAGTCTTTTTACCCAGAAAACTTAATATGGATGTCAGTTAAAACAACTTTGTCTAAAATAAATTTGTATCCTTGTTGAGGTCATAGTTGATGACAGTGTGTAATCTTAATAGTAAATATTTAGCCTTTAATGCCTATATCCATGGTTTCGGGGGAACATTGTGAGACCTTGACTTGGCTTTTAATACAAGTTCAAGTGGCAGTCTGTTGATCAAATACTCGCATCGCCAGACCAGACCAACAATCCGCACTGCACCACTCCTCTGAAGTCTAAGACCAAGCCTGGCGGCTCCTGCTGGCTGCCTGCGGCCTTCTGAGCAGAAGTGGTGGGTGTTGCCACCATATGAGCCAGCGCCATTGTCTGAGCCGAGCTGACTTAAGAAAACAGACATGTACCTCCTGCTGTGGCCGCAATACTAGTTCCCAATTTAAAGTTCATGGCGTCATCATGTGCGTCATTGTTCTCTGTCACTTCTCCTCCGTCGGATGTGAAGAAGCAGGCATCTTGTGGCCTCTGCTCACCGCGCCGAGCACAGATAACTCGGGGCTTTGTTATGATAGCTTTACGGAATCCACCATACATGGATTATTCATCAGGGATAATGCCGTTCAAAGCTGCAGACAAATTAGATATCAGGGTACTTTTTGATCTTCAGATCTGTGTCAACGATTAAAGGGAGTAATGGATCATGACCGGCAGTGAAAGTATAAATATTAATAACGGAAATGCTGAACATTGAGACCTATACATTAATAAGGTTTAGGATTAATATACGTTCAATGCATTCGGGGCATTTTAAGCACTTTAAATAATGTGAATGTTGGGCTCTAACATTTGCCTTTTTTCAAGGAGCTGTAGCATGAAAAGAATGTTCAGAAAGCCTAAACAGCACAACTTTCTTTGCATGTCTTTTTCTCATAACACATAGATTATTTTATTGAATTTTATCCTCATTCATTGGCAAAACGATCAAAGCAGATGAAGCCTGGATGATCAAATGCACAGAGGAGAATGCAAAATAACTTCACATGTTTTTGATACAAGACACTCCTACAGTGGGAAATTGATACTGGGCTGCAGTCTTTGATGGTTCAGTGCTAGTATGACAATGCATGTAAACACTTTTGTCGCTTTACAGTCACATTTAATGGGTGATTGACTTAACCTTGTGAACCTCATTATTATTGTTTATGACTCAGAGGACTGAACCCAGGACTAAAATGTTTTCCTTGTTTGTTTTTTGAACACTCTATACTTCGAAAGACTGAGGTTTATGGGTTTCTCTGGGACATTCTAGACTTAACACATCTCGTAATAAGAGAGGACGGGCTGTCTTTATAAATACAGGAAGGAAAACTGGCACAACCAGTGACTTTAACCAGCTGCAAAGTGATTAAACTGAAGGGGACTTTTATAAGAAGTGATTCAACTGAAAAATGGCTTTTTTCCATGCTTCGCACAGTGAGAGGCCAGAGTCCTTCTGTCTGGATAATTAAGGGACATTTTGCTCAGTGAGGTGTCTATATAAAAAAAAAAAATCTAACGACAAAGCCATCAATGAAGGACTTGCAGTCGAGCCAAGTAACAGAAAGTGTTGTACACACAAGGAAGATTAAGGGGCAATTTACTTGTTCCAAGAAGAAATGCGGGACAAAAAGTTGGCATCATCTTTCTTGACAGCATATTTGGAATGTTGAATTTAGCTATGTGACTCCACATTGGCACTCAGCGGCTGAAAAACCAGACACAGGCTTTGGCTGACAACGATTTAAATTTCAACTGCTCTTAAAGGTCATGTGCTGACCTTCATGAGAGTGTTTGCTGAAAATAATATTTAGCTCTTTATCAACAAGAAGAAATGTGCTTTCTGACAGGGCGAGTGGTTTCCGCCACCTCCATTGTTTTCAATGTAAACACAATGCAGCAAAGGCTGGGGGCAGTGCTCAGGGAAGGAG
This sequence comes from Pungitius pungitius, assembly GCF_949316345.1. Taxonomy (NCBI): domain Eukaryota; kingdom Metazoa; phylum Chordata; class Actinopteri; order Perciformes; family Gasterosteidae; genus Pungitius; species Pungitius pungitius. The sequence goes on from NC_084909.1 coordinate 20,418,727, forward strand.
GCCTGCTTATACTCTCATGGACAAGCAGAGCACTTTGGGAGGCATTCAGAAGTGATGACTGCAAACTCTTTTTTTGAGGGAAATCAAAGAAGCTGACTTCATTTTCTCACTTGGATCTGACACCTTAATAAATAAAGATAAACTGTACTGGAGCAACACCATCTTGACCGTTATCCACTAGTAGACAATGTGTGTGATACTAGTGAGCGAGACGCAATGCTGATCTCATTCTCTATGTTAAACTACCGACTGCTGTTTAGAGCGCCATTGTTGTAGGATATTAAAAAATAAATTGACGACCAGGTTCATAAATAAACTATAGATAAAATGCATTTAGTGTACAACAAAATACAACCACGATTCTGGAGATATGTATTCAATAAAGTAATGGGAATGTTATAAACCGACTGTAATCAATAGAATACTTTCAATGTAATGTAATCTACCAAAATGCATTCATGTAATACTTAACAACACCACAACTGATATTGACTGAGAGGCCTTCAACAGCCGAGCTACATTGAACTCACCAGGAGACCACTCCCAGGGGGCGTGGTCACCGACTTTCACACCTTTAGTGATTGGTATAAATACCTGTAGGCAGCCATTGCTCTCGAGTTCGCTGGTTGTAGACAGCAGACATGGTCGTGAGACTGTCCTGTGGCCTGTTGGTTGCGGAGACCAGCGGCTTCTCAGTTGAGATGTTATTTTTAGCACAACACCCTTTCATTTATTAAATACTTTTGATTTTAACGGTTCATTCCAAGATGTCTCCCATCCGTCCGGAGTTTCTTCCTTATTTGAACACAACAAACCCCAGTTCCTCTGACAGCTTGTTTCTAAGAAAAATGTCCAATATTACAGAGGTCAACAACACTCAGAAAGCACAATAAGATGGTTAACTATTAAGCAGATTGCAGAGATGCTCACGAGTCCCAAAGCTCGAGTCCGAAGTCTTTCGAGGACGAGTCTGAAGTCACCGTGTGTGCGACTCGAGTCTCCAACTCGAGTCCCCATCTCTTATCAACGTCCCTTTTACCGTAAAAAAACATACCAACAACTTTTTACTCCTCCTTTACTCTTTACTTAATGTTTTTTTGTGTTTTTTCCCATAAAATGAAAATACGAAGCGTAGCCGCTAAACCGGAAGTACGTAGATTTTAACAGTAAGAATCGACGCAACCGTCTGTAATGACAGCGGTGACCAGGGTAACAAGAGGAAGAGGTTCATTAACGGATATAAATAAATAATCCTGGTCTGACGGGATGTGTTAGCAGCAGTAGGTGACTACACTCGCTGCTCTTGTCCACGTATTATTTTGCTTCAGTGAGCAGAGCAGAGACAGTTTAAGGAGACGCAGAGTAAACGGTCCGCTGCTGGAGCGCATACGTCCTGACGTCAGCAAACCGTCAGTCGGACCGCCAGCGGCACCCCCCCCGTCAGCGCCACCCAGCAGCGGCCGGTCCATTCGACATCTTTCTCGTGTGTGGCCGCCCGTGCGCAGCCAGCAATAGATGTCAATGTACGTGTTACGTAGGCAGGTAACGGAGGGAGCGATATAGCGAGCTCATCAGATTTTTCCTAAAATTAAACATTGTTCACGAGTCCCAAAGCTCGAGTCCGAGTCGAGTCTGAAGTCTCCGTGTGTGCGACTCGAGTCCCCATCTCTGGCAGATTGACATAGAACTTCAACCAAACCACTGTGAGCTGTTGGCTCAGACATTCATCAGTAGCCTTGTGCTTTTGTTTGTTGCATGGCTATCAGAGTGGGCTTTGGAACCCCTGGGACATTTTGGGGACTAATGGAATAAGCTATCAATAGGCGGTGCTCTATTTCATTTGTTTAGTGGATAGGAGGTAGCCAAAGAATTCAAAATACACCATCTACATTGTCAACAGTTGTGTGGGTGGTACATTTCTATGCCACTAAAATCTGTGCACTATGTACACCTACATTTCATTTAAACAAAGCCCAGATTTCCAATAATGGAGGCCATGGTCAAAGTTCAGCTTCCTCTGTTCCTCTGTCTTTGACACACCCAATCAGTTTATTCAGAGCACCTGCTGGTCACATCCACCTCGTCAACTCAATCGTACCCAGCTGTCTACCAGACTGTCCTCACTTCCTTCAGTTTCTAAAACCCACTCACTCACTCGTTAGTGCGGAGTTGCACTAACGAGCCGGCACGTTTTCCTCTCCTCCAGCGTCTCACCGCGTGAGTAAAGGTGAGCCCACCTTTGACTAGAATGTCCAGTAATTCCACAGAGGAAAGAAGAAAAGTTGGAATTAACTCCGCTGAAGTTTTTCCACGGATGTACACAAGCTCATTTCTGGTGAAAGAGTTCCGGGAATCGCAACAGGAACAACAAAAATAAGAAAAACTAAAGAGCACCGAAACACCGAGGCGGCCATCAGCGGCGCCATCTTGAGACTTTCCCGCATTTACTCTACAACCGGTTTCCCGTTGCAGGCCGTGCCCGTCTGGTCTTTCCCGCCTTGCCTCTCCCTGACAAAACCGCCCGAGCCTTCTGTCCCCCGACCACGAGTATTGCCTCCCCCCCCGCCCCCGTTTCCCGCCTGCCGTGTTCTCGCAGGCAGCTTGCGACTGTGCTTTGCGTGTAAGGTATCAGTGGAATAAAGCTTGTCTACAACAATCTACCCTTTTGGAGTCCCCCACACTACCGTTACACTGCGGGACAAAAATAGAGCAGATTCCCAAACCCTCACATGCCACTAGAAAAGACTTAACAACAGTTATATTTGAACTGTGCATGGTGAGTATTGTGTTCTGACATCTTATCGATCTCTCAACTCTCTCAGTACAAACATAATCCACATAATTTACACAGGTTATTAGTGGGTGATTGTTTTTGCCCTTGCGTGCTGAATAGTCTGTGGTTTAACTCAGAGGCAGCCTGAAGATGCCAAGTTCAAATCTCTGCAAGAAGCAAGTCATAAATTACTGTTCAGGCAACGCTGAAGCAGCTCCGTGACGATTTCCATTCTGATACGCTGTGGTTTTTATTGCTTATCTATTGCTTGCCCGTGGCAAACATTTTCCCAATAATATTTACATCAGTCATGCTTTGGCGTGTGGGGCTTTTTCCTCTGTACTTCTTGTAAATGCTGTGTTTGGGCTAGGGATCGTGAACTAGAGGATGTTTTAGAAACTGTACAGGAGCGCAACTCCCACGCACACTTTTTCACACCATGTTAGAAATACTTGTAGATGTATCTCCGGCGCTGTTGTTTCAAATTAGAGTCGCTGTCAATTGGGTGAACCCCATGTAAACTGTTTGCAATCAAGGTGTGTACACATCAGTCAGTTTAATGTGGAGTGTGTACATTGCTTTCTCATTGCAGATCTGTCTGGAGTTCAGAGCGAAAATGTAAGCTGCTTAGTCATCGTTGTTAAAGTGTAACATCCATGGGTGTTCAACACCTTGACGGGAAATTACAAAGCTCTACTAGACGTACAGTTCAAAAGTGATCTACATTAAAGAATTGTTTTTACAGGCCATTTTCTTTTCATCTGGAGAAAGTTTGTTTAGGCACCAGTGTCTTAATTAGGTTCTATGTTTTGATAAGGTGTGGCTCCAGTAATGTCCTCACTTCAAGCTTATCCTGTTTCAAATGATTACATGTTTCCAGCATAGAAAAAAGCATTAATGCACGTACCTCCTTCCCCAAATCGGCTATCTTTCCTTCTGGAACAAAAACCGCCTTTTGATATTTTTTCTTCTCTGTATTGCGTTGGCTGCCAGGTCCTGTGCACTTTCCTAAAAAGAAAAAGTGCTTTGATCTTGTCTTAATTACCAACCAAACTGAAAAGAGTGTGTGGCATAACAGAGGGAGGGAATGGGAAGTGAAGTCCACATGAACAGCGCACACTTGGGCGGAATCCACAAAGAGCACAAGTGGATCAATGGAGCTGCCTGTTGGGTGGAGGTAACATAATCTGGAGATCGCCCGAAGCCCTTATGATTGACGGAGCCCTAACCTCGGAAGAAATGCTCTGGATTTGGCCAGTCAAAACATAACTGAGTGATCATAGAGAGAAGGGACGGAGAGGGGAGAAAATGAGTAAGCCAATAGATGGCTTACCCTGGATAGAAAGCCCCACTCAAACAGAAAAGTGATGTCCTTTGTGAAACCCATCTAAGGTCTCTGCTTCACTTTATACTCAAATCCACGGCAGCACATGCTAGAGGGTGCTGCAAAAAAAGAAGGCAATAAGAAAATTCAAGAGTAAAGCAAACAAAATGTAACTAGTATTCTACTTTCTTTCATCACAATAGTGTCTAAAATGGGATAAAATGACACTTTTTTGTGAGGTCTATCCCTGAAAATCTTGTTCAGCTGGTGGACTACATAATGTCAAAAGCATGCTTTCCTAGGGAGTGTTTCTCCAGTAATCTGTTTCCATTGCTGTCAAAGTTGGAAAAGCTTGTCAGGTTTGAAGCCAAACTGACGAGCTCTAAAAAGTCTCTTCACACGTTTCAGACTACTGTGGCAAGAAAACTGTAATGTTGGGATCTCTACTATTTTATCACCTATCCACACTGGCACAATATATATATATATATATATATATATAAACAAACACACACTATAATTTAAAAACAACTACAAAACATTGTAAACAAAGAATTTTGAAAAACTGATATTGTATTTGCTTCCATTGTGCGTCTGGTCATTTTTTTTCTGCAGACTGATTGAAATCCCAAACTGGACAGAAATGGTGAGATTTTGATCATCAGTTCACAGAGAACAACCGGCTTCACCCGTTTTTAAATATATTGGGATATTGAAGGAGGCCGAGCAAAATTTAAGCACCATTGTTGAACTGATTTTGATGATTTCTGCATGTGTGGCCTCACTACAATGATTAAGCATTTACCTGCCTGTTAGAGTAAATCATTATTGGAAGTTCACCTATTGAAGTCTTAAGGATCCTGACATGTCCACGAAAAAAGAGGAACGTATGAGCAGACCAGGCATAGACCGCCGCCAATGAGTCTTCGAGACTCAGCGCACTGAACAAAGCGCCAGACGCTGCCACACTGCATGTCGAGTGTGAGCGCACATCGGCAGCTGTTCAGTGTGTGAGGCCTTTCGGTCAACAAGCCAACGTCTGAACCGGGCCAAGCAGATGTAACTGGGACTCCCTGTCTCCCACATGAGGTGAAAGACAAAAGACATGCAGCTGTACAACGCTATATCTCAAAGAACATGACCTTGGGAACAAAGAAGGGATTAGTAGTCACCACGGATGCACTGACACTACGCACTCTTCAAGCTGAGCTCAGTGCAGGAGGCAGTAGCGGAACGGAACAAGGCCTTCTTCACCGCCCATCTCAAGCTCTGGGTAGCTCTCATCGTAGGGAGGCATAAGATTTACGGGTCATGTGGGACTCCAACCTTCTGTCCTGGCGGAATATGACGAAGGAAGCAGGCGTTGCAAAGGAAGAACAGGCAGGGACATGAGACAATGACAATGAGAGGTAGAAAATGTGCCACTCTATCAGTGGACATGGACCGTTATTTGGCAAATCATCATTCACTAAGGAGCAGTTTAGCCAATAAGTGAGTGTGTTCGCGCAGGGCAACAGAACATAGAGTGTGACAAGTGGGGAGGGACTTCCTGCCGCTCCGTTGCATGGACACTGACTTACAGCTGGGAGACAGCAGAGAGAACATGCAAACTCCTCCCAGCAGGCATGGCAGGCCTCGTGTTGTTGGGCAACATTTCTAGCCACTACACTACATTGTTCCGCCTAGTGGGAATTTCAATTCAAATATTAGTTAAACATCTGATTTCTGTTGTTATACATTCTTATGTATAATTTTCATGAAGTTATTGACACAGGTTGAAGGTGTTCCTCCACATTATATGAATGTCCATATGCAGAAACGGCGCACACACAGCATTCAAGGTAATATGATAATTTCATTAATTATTTAATGTCAATTATCATCCTTAAACCCGGAGTCATGCATACCTTTGCTCCCTTGTCACACTCAGCAGATTAAATACAACTCAAGACATTTTCCCCCACTGCATATTTCATGTTTTGAGAAGGAGAGACACTGATCTGGGTGTCGTCTGAGTAAACAAACTGTGCATGGGAGTAGCTTGTTAGCTAACATCACTCCCCAGTGCTGCTGATGTAAGCAGAGCTATTTTCCAAATGTTCCATGCTCACAGCTTGCATCTGTTTAGCCTTCAATGTGACCACATGACAAAGAGCCAAAATTATTCAATATTCATTGAATTTAATTTGATTTCAGCATAATGATAATTTACACCGGTCTTGGGTTTGGCTTTGTTTTTTTCTTGTCCGTGGAACTATAAATCATGTGAGAAAACAACCTTGGTCCATCGTGATCACAAATGAGCTACAATAAGCTGCATTCCAGTTATCCAGATTCTCCAGAAATGCTTTTTGATTTTTTTACTGGAAATGTCCTTCCACTTGAGTTGGTTGCTTGTGATGTCTTGACAACCACAGTAGAATGGCAGGATGATGTATCACATAGAATTCCGTCTAATGTTTTAAATGATGTGTTTGTGTCCACCAATCAGTGTTCCAAGAGAAGCTTGGTTGTTTAGATGCAATAATTCAATAAAATGCAACTACATTTATATGTATAGAGAAAAATGACTATAAAATTGGTACACGTCTGGCATCCTCTGTCCTGTAACCCTTATAATTTATATACAGTATGTAGGTTGTTTTTTTTTAAGGAAAATGTGTTTTAATTTGTCTTTCAACTGATAACGAGACAGTTTGATTACATTACATGTCATTTAGCTGAATTACAAAAAGTGCAAATTGACACCTTGTTTCTCCAATCAAGTCCATTTTGGTTTCTAAGGACAGCTTCTCAAATGGCTCCATGTGACTAACCATCATGTATCAGGTATTGGCACATTTTCCAAAAGACATTTATTATTTAGTTAGGACATGACCCCTGGGTGGATAGATATACTTGTCAACATGTTAATAAGAAAACTATTTAAATAGTTTACAAATGTCCTTTTTGTCGGGCATATCGGTGTGAGTTTGTGTGAACTATGTTTCTGACAAATGCAAAAAACATGTAGAAATGTGCTCGTTGAAAGGTTTAAGACGCGTGTATTTCAAATGTGGGAGAGCACAGGGTGTATAGATGGGGAAAGATGAGGGATTTGTTGAAGGGGAGGCGACCAGGAAATGTCATTGGTAGTGGAAAGAGGGAGTAGGGTAACAAGGGCAAGGCCATATTTTGAGAATGTCTGGGGAATTGAAGATGTGTTGGCTTATGACGGCACTGCATCTATTCCTCAATTTACAATGTCTTTTTTTAGCTGTAGCGCAAAACTATTAGTATGTTAGACAGGTTCTCGGGTTACTTATATCGGCCTCTATTTCAGAGTGACCCTCTTGTTTATATCTCGGCTTCACAAAGGATTGCGGGTCAGATTAGCCAGAAAAGCATGCTTGCATACCGCAAAGGCAGATATATTTGGCAAAATGCATTTGACTTATAATATTGTAAAACACTAAATATTTTTCTGTAATATTATACAGTTTGATGGCATGGTTTTTGAATGCAGGTGTCCACGATATTTGGACCACACTCATCAGTACTCTTATTAATATATAATACGTTTTCTTGATGTTCAGGAGCCATTCATTAATGCACTAAGTAATGCAATTTGTGTCACAGGATGCAACTGGGGCTTGGCTTTATAATGAGGTACGGTTAAGTTAAATAATCTATCTTAATTAATCACTGAATTAAATTACCTAAATCAAGCACTCTCACAATGTGGCATGACGAACAAGTGTATGATGGATCTGGCTAAAATACTCAACGCTACAATCAGGGATCCTCCAGTTGTGACTTAAATGAATTGACCTGATATACGCTCCGTGATCAAACTTCTCCCTCCAGAGGTGTGTGAGACCTTGTACCAATTCCCTGTCTTTTTGCTATGCTAAGCTACCCGACTAATAGCTGTAGCTTGTCCCAGTTATCATGGCCCTTATTCTGCCCTTTTTTCACAGCAAGAACTTTCTCATCTATTTCTCTTGATGTCGTCTTATGAAAAGCCATCTTTCATTTTTCATTTGTTTTCCTACTTTTTTTTCTCAACGTTCCCACCTCACTTTCCTTTTTCTTGTCAGGTTCCAATTCATGAAATATTTCTGGCGCTGTTGGAACTTACTTTTCCATTACCATACCATTAATCACATCAGTCTCCTTCTCCCGTCCGGGTATGTTGACACCCCGACCCCCTCCCCTCCCTATATAATTAGTCTTTTTCGACAGTTGTTATCTTGGAAAACGGCAGTAACGGCAAGTGCCACACAGAAGAGCACATGAAAGGGAGGAAAATCCAACGACTACCATCTGAAAGCACACGCTGAATTACACGGACCCACGACCCGTCACAGGATGGCTGCGACGTGGATGCGAGTTTGGAGCCCCTGTAAAAACAGGGCAGAGCAGCTCAGCAGTCGGTGAGATATTGCAAGGCTTTGACGCAGCTGTAGTGGAGACTTGAAAGAAATGTAATTTCTGTGAGTCATCCCGTGGATAGTTAATGGGGCAAAGAACATTGGCCAATGGAAACTGTTCTTTTTGAACGTGTTTGTCTGTGATGTTGTGACACTAAAATAAAGTGAAATTAAATAAAGTGTTTGGCCTGGGACCCTGCTCAAGTACCTCCCTCCAGCTCTGGACCCCATTTTGGGAACTGCTCGTACGTTGCCAAATATGGATTTCCAGTAACACTACAAAAATCAGGTCAATTCATTTAATTGGCCCCAACAGAGAAGTTTAAGAGAGGTTTAAAAAGGATTAAGAGTTATATGCAGAAATGCTTGGACTGAGCTCCATGAGGAGGATGGAATGCTATTCTGCGCGTCATTACAGGCTAGCGTGTCACATTTATAATGCAAACACTCCCGTGGGCACACATGCAAAATGCATTGTGATAGGAACACCGAGCAAAGACTATGGGAAACATTGTTTTGTTGAGGTGGTGTAAAGGGCAAGCATCTGTAACTGAGGAACAGTCACGGAATAATTGGACCTTCTTGGGTGTCTGACCTTCACGTAAGAGGTTGATGAGTTACGGTCTCATATAACAGTTCTCTAGCCTGAAGTTACCAACGGACACCACTGATGCTACCATCTATTGTACTAAGAGAGAATCTACAGTTGTGTATTTAATAATCCAGAGTATATAACAAGGCTTCCTTTTAATTGAAGTGTTCTGCTCTGATTTAACTAACATGGCTGTGAGGACCCCGTACTTGGGAATAAAACTATGCAACTATTTTACACCCTTGTTTCATTTTACAATCTGCTTGGATTAAAGACCAACGACCATGTGTAGGTACATGAAGAAAGCTCCACCGGAAGGTAGTAGTAGTAATAGTGAATGTGCAGGATAGAAGGATTGACTTGTTTTGTGCTGGGTAAAACCTGAGCCAGACTGGTGCGGTGTTTCCATAATACTGCCCCATTTTCACTGAGACTGAAGGCGACTACATAGCAGGGCCACCCATGTTGTGCCGTGCCGAGGCTTGTGCAGTACAGTAAACATGGCAGGGGCCTTTTGGACTCATTTTCAAGCCCTTGGCCAAGCTGCCTGCAGTGGATGCCAACCAGAACTGACTGAAAAAGAGTGTCCTATAAGTTAGACTTGCCAGTGTATTCAAGGGTTCAACCAAGGGAATGAAATATTCCGAATAGAAGATGAAAGTGACTGCAGACGCGTCATTAATTTGTCATCAGCCTTTTTCTTTTAAATTATCAGATCACAACATAATATCATAATGGGTTTTGCCAATAAAAGAAAATGATGAAGGGCAATGTAGCTCCAACTATTTAAAGAATATTAATTATGATGAAACACACTGGCTATTCTCACTAAATACAGAACTAAGTGAATCATGATAAAACCATTTCTGCCCAATCATAAACAGGCTGTGTCTTTTGCAACAGCTGAAAACAGGGGATTGCAATTTTGACTTGAATGTGAAACTAAAGTTTAGCCATTCCAAATCCGACAAGGAATTGGAAGCATTGATTGTGAAGGCCTCTCCCTCCTGTTATGACTGCCACCCAGTCAGCGTGGGAACCAACAATGGCTCCAAACTCATGTAATTTCCTGCCTTTTGTAAACACAACTGAGAGGATAGATAGTACGGTGTGCTTTCATGAATATATTGGCCCCTGCTCTCATCAAAATCTGTGTTTGAGGCAGCAACTAAACATAATGGAGGTTGATTCAAGAAAGACTCGTTAATTGCAGGTATCTTTCTTATATCCCAACCATCTCTGTACGGAGGTTGAATATTCTCACTGTGGTCTTTGTGCTCCCAATCCCTCTAAACACACATTTGCAGTTTTGGATTGACTTGTGTGTTCCATGGAAGTATGGATTGTAATAAACTAGGTATAAAATGATTTTAAGATGTGTAGTATATGATGAGTAGGTAATAAACTTATAAATTATGTGTTTGTTCTGTATCAAAATTGGATGCAAAATGCAGAATTTGACATGTTGGAACACACTAATAATCTTTCTATAATATTGAATAGTAAGGTAAACATGGGTTTTGGAATGCACAGGCAGCAGTCCACCTGCCCACGTTTTTTTTGCTTTTCACACACTTCTCGTAAAAGTACTCATTCATACACTCCTGGTATTACTAATGTTTTCTTGATTTTCAGGAGCCAACTTGAAACAAATGGAAGCTATTCCAGGATCCAACAGGGTGTATTCTGCACACACGCTCCTGGCTAATGTTAATTTATGGACCTCTGGTATGGTATTTCCTGGATAAGTTGCTGCTGGTTTGATGCTTATTTGCCCACACCCTTTTTCAACCATTGAGACGCTTGTATGAGTGGTAGAAAATAAAAGTAAATGTAATAATACATTTCAAAAGGGTCCTCATATTTGATCAATTATGACTGTATGGAGCAGAGTTTTAGACATTATAATTCCAATTTATAACAGCTCTCTGCTCTCTTTTTCCAACTTGTTAAAACTCTAAATCCAAGTCGAGCATCACGTACATGAGTATAAGTAGACTGTTATAGGCCATACTGGGATTTTGACACCAAATCATCTCCACAAATAATTTCCTCACTTTAGTTCTTTTTGTGGGTAAATGTAGTGGACTGGAATTTGGAATGATAAATACTGTGGGGTTCATCTTGGCATCCATGGCAGTTACCCAAATGTGACCCTTTATTACAACGTCCCGGCTCAAAGAAGTGCTGTAGTCCTTAAGAAGAGGAGGTATTATGTGTACATGTTTTTTAAACATCTTAGGTTTGGCAAGCTCAGCCTAAAATATTACTGCAAGACCATGACAACAAGTAACATAGACTGGCAGTTATCTAATGAGAGAGGTTTCAAGAGCCAAGAAACAGCATTTTACTTTGGGCCGCTTTACAGTTGAAAGGGATTTGACTGGGATTAGGGAAATTCTGATTTCCCAGTTCAAATGGAAGCTAGCATATGAACGCTGAGAAAGTATTTTCCTAATAGGCCACAATATGCTTTAAAAAAGCGTTTAGAAGCACTTTTATGCGATTCAATTCAAAATATGTGTTGCGTTTTCTCCACCCTGATGATCAGTACATCGTGGTGAGACTGTTGTTCATTGTGTTTTTATCGAAGAGTGGTGGAACCCGAGCACACTGTCCTTGTCTTTTACCTACCTCTGACTCTGTGGCTGATTGTCAATCCGCAGACGGGCCATCCAGGTCCTGCATAGAACTCCTTTGTGGCGCCGATCAGCTTGTTGTGCTGACATCAGCACATGTTGATGAAGGTGTCCGGCTAAAGCTTTATGGAAGAAGCACTTTACACTTTCCAGTGGTGACACACCGTCCTGTTCAAACTAAATCATTCAAATCAAATGGCACTTTGTTGATTTTTCCAGCTTCTGGCTCAGTTCATTTTGTTTCCATCAGATAACAGACTGACACCATGACGCACGTCTGTTTCTCTTGTCAGCCGCATACTTAGCATGGCTTTAAACTTGTGTGTGTGTGTTGCACCCGTAATAGCAGCTGCATGGTTGACTTCCCGTGTGAATGGAGGTTCACTTCACTCATCCACAGATGTGTCTTGTGGTCTGTGCTTCAGTAAAGTTGGTTTTCCTAGCTGGAAATATTTCTAATTTATACAAATGATTGTTTTTAGTTATTTATGAACACTGGTTTTGGCGTTCAGTATTTTAATGGGATGGAGGATGTCTGAGAAGTTCCACTCCCGGCCCTTAAAACATTTAAGATATTTAACTATAAACATCAGGGTGGAGCAGATTGTCTGGGTTCAAATAAAGCAAGTATGCCGCTGTCGGAGTGGTAGAGACGGCATTCATCACATTCCTCAACCGATGCCACATAAGACCAGCACGCCTTGAATGCAGTGGAGCTGAACCTGGTGCAGACCAACCAAGGAAATCACAGTTGACGGAGAATGCTTTGAGGTAAAAAAGACTGTAAAATGTCTCCTCGTCTGCTCCACGCACCACCCAAAATGTATAAACACAACTGATTGATATACGCGTTGATAGATGCAATAGCCTGCATTTCAACAGCAAATTCAACTGCACATGGCAGTACCTGTTATGTATAATGCCCAGGCTTGTGCACAAGGAAAGTTTTATTTCCAGAATGAATATATATATATATATTATTCTTGTTTGTTTTTTAGCAGTGACAATTATAAATGGACATAGAGAACCTGATCTAATAATAGAATATTAAATACACATATTACATAGTCGGCCTGTATGATTTTAATGCAGTGGCTGAATGCTCTGCGTCCATTGGTAAACAGTGTGTTAGCATTTCATTCATTTTATGATTTTAGAACTTTATTATTTAAATGAGTGTTCTTACTGGCACGTAACGACTCAGAAGTTATAATTCCATGGTGGAGTTTATTTATTTCTACTGTTCACAAAGTTCCATGTTTATATAAGAAAGCTATGGCATTGGGAACTAACGATACAAGACAAATCCACATCTCTCTCACTTTAACATTGTTAAAGTTTGTCAACATGGACAGTTCCCAAGAATCTCAAAAATATATCTAACCCAAAGAAAACAACAGCAACTGCACTGTGGAAACATGCAATAGATTTCTGTCCATGGTGGATAAGGATCAGACATGTGGTTTGTAAAAGAGAACAACACAGAATGTTGCAGTAACTTCGAGTTATGTTATTTAGGAACTGAACTGAATATCTCCAGTGGCAACATCAGCGTCTTTTTCACATTTCATTTTTGACATTTTATCTCCGTTTCCCTCTTCCTGTCTGCTCCTGGGGCAAAACAACACAGCAGGAGAGGGATTATGTTTGATTGTGGTGGACCAAAACCCAAACTACTGACCGATACGTGCTTTGAATAAAGTCTCAAAGGATCACATTTAATGTGATGGAGTAGAGAATGGAAGTAGGCAAAGCCCTGTGGGTTGGCACACATGAAGAGTTGTGAATGATTGTAACCAGAGGACAGCATTCTGGATGGCATTTGTGGCAAGAAAAGCATTGCCTTTATTTCCTTGGATCAAAGGTAGCCAGTTCTCTAAGTCTGTTTCGAGTATGTCCGCTAAAGCTTGAGTTTAGCACCTGGAACACTGATACATTTTATTTCTAATCCCATCTTTCATACAGAAATGCGAACATTCTAAAAGGTCATAAGAAGGTTATTGTTAAATATTCTAATGGCTTGCCTGTCAAAAAGATCTGCATCAACTCTATCTTATAGCAAAAAGGGGTTTGCTGCTCTACTACTACTCTCTCCAGCACACAGTCCAAAGATGTATGTTGAGTACGGATAATTATAAGAAGAAACAAACAGAATGCTGAAAGGTATTGGTCGGTAGAGCTTGCTGCATTCTGATTAAACAAGTCTTAATGCTAAGCTAAGCTGAATATCTGGCTTGCTTAGCTTCCATAATGTGCAACTATTCTGTTGAGCCACTTATAACAATGTATGAAAGATGTATTGAATATGTGTATTTAAAAATATTAACTTTTCCTTTACCCCCAAAAAGTGTTTTTATGATTATTCATTTACATTTAGGTGCCTAAAATGCTGCATTCTTCTTGAAATCAGCCATTGAACATTTGCATCTAAACATTTGCATCTAAACATTGCTGGTGCAGAAAAAGTGCTTTACTGTCACACTTTATTATACCCGGCTTAGGGTTAACCGTGACCCACTATGAGCAAGTTTCTTTAAATCCAGATTTTCACAATTTGGTTGTTCATTTTGCTCAGTTAGTCTGACCACACGCTTGATGCTTGTTTAGTTTCTAAGCGTGCGTTGCTGTGCATGCCTTATTTGTCTTTTGCTGCTCATGAGAGTCAGCTTTGCCCACCCGCCTCGGATTTAACTGGCTTATAAAAAGATTTAAAATACAAACCACCTGGATGGGGTCAAACCCCTGTCAAGTGCCTTGGTGCTTTCTAGAAAGGACAACGTGACAAGTATGGCCTGTAGTGTGTTACATAGCTGACATGCACCTACCAGAGCCTCAGCCACGATGGATGGCTGTTAGAGCCACATGGTCTGTGAAAACTGACCCCAAACATTCAGGCTCACTCATTGTAAGTTAAGTAAAGAAGAAAACTGCATTTACTCTGAGTAACTAATTGTTTTGTAATGGTTTTTACTGCTTAGTCTTGTTTAACTGATGGGTTTAGGGGCTCAGTTGTCTGTGTTTGCTTTTCACCAATTGCTCTCTCATGACTTGGTGGGCCAGAGACGTTTGGTAAGTCGTGTTTCACCTGGAGCAGATGAGGCTTTAAATAGCAGCAGGGCGTTACCCGTCTCCTCCGCCGACTCGCTTGATGCAAACACACACAAACTGATGAATTACAAGTTGACTGGAAATTATGAAAGCTACGAGAAAATAAGAGCAATTTTAAAGTAATTGCCATCGAGCTGTTACGTCTTCCTGTGCAAAGGCCTTTGCGTGGTGGGAGGCAGATATTTTTAGAACCAAACTCCTCTGTTCCAGTGGCATGGCACTCAAGCACAACATGCCTTCTGTGTTGTGCTTTCCTCCTTAAGACAAGTACTTTCCCTTCCATGTTGTGTGTGTGGGGGGGCGTGCATGTGTTTGGCCTGCTGCCAAGGCTTTGGCTTCACAAAGGGTCACTGAGTAAGATCTTTTAATAGAACAGCCTTTTGCTGACTCCAAAGAAACCGGCAAGTTATGTAAGATCAACTATTCTCCAGCAAATGACTATTTCATTAAGTTTTAAAAGAAAGTGTCTCTTGACAAGGAAACCTTAGGAATAGTCAAATAAAATACATTCCCTTACAAGAATTCCCTGCGTTGTGCTTGAAACCACCAACCTTCTGTTTCTAAGGATTGGACCAAACATTAAGGCTGGGTCTTGAAGGTTAATCCCCGAAACAAACCATTCACATCAGAAACCATGTACACAGTCCATCAATTGGTCCAATTCACACCAGAGCTCTAAAACTCGGGAGATGATTGGAGCTAAAGATTAACTCACAATGGCCTGTCACTAAACTACTTTAGTCTTTCCTGAAGTTCACAGAGTAGTGACACCTATACAAATCATGGAATCAGAAAACACACATCATTATTTGGTTAAACAAATGCTGGAGATAATCCATTTTTGTTCTCCAAATTTCACACATCTGCACACTCAAAATAAAGGCCCAGGGGCTCAAGATCAGACATGTGATAAAACGGTATGGAGCTGAGCATTCTGACAGTAATGGAGTGATACACACCCACCCAAATATAGAAAAACATACCTATGACTTGTCTCACCATCGTACCCACATTAAAGCATACGTCAAGAAAGGCAGACATACTATGTGTCAATTTGTACTGAACTGAGATTACATTCCCAGAATCCAACACTCCCTTTTCTCATGTTACATGTGTTTCTCCCTTTGGTCCTTTATTGATAAATGACAGTTTAACATTCTTACCGTAGACACTGTGAGACAGGTCCAAACAAGTGTCAACTGAGGTGTTTTTAGTGTGATAAAAGTGATCTTTGGCAAATTAATTTGTTAGTTAGTAAGTTATAAGACTCGTACATTTTACTTGAAACAATACAGAGATGACATCAGAACTTTCAGAGAACAATCTGTCCTGCAGACACTGTTGATAGCATCAATCAGCAAAAACAATCTACATGTTAAATTAGAGAGATTTCTCTTAGATCATTACTTGGAATAGTAGTTTAAGCCGAAGGGCTTAAAAAACATCAAGCAGTTCTAGGAATACATATTGCAGCCGCCCTCCTTGAAACAGTACTTTCCAAAAGGCCAGAGGGCAGATCTATTAGGATTTGTTCTGTCTCCAGCTGGTGCAATTAGAATGGTGGGATGTAACTTGATAACCTTTGCAAAACACGTCTTTCATTTCTGCATTTAAAATGGCAGCCGACATGCGCCTTGATTTCTCTGAATCAAGCATGAAAAGTGCTCCGATGACATTGTTATCATCTTGACATTAAGGCCTAGCTGTACAGCTGTACATTCATGTTTGTGTGAAGCACAGTAAAGGCCTTTGACTAACCCTTTTCACATTGCACAGACCTTTTCATCTAGTTGCATCTGAACATAATTTAGGTCCACCAAAATAATGTTTGTTACCATAGACAAATTCAAATATTTGTATAAATACATATACTTAGTCAGATACAAACACACCATGTCCAACATTGTCCATTGATAATGTGGTCTGGGCTATGAAAGGTGTAACTAAAAGGCCCCAAAACATTACCTTTTTTTCTATTGTACTATTGTCATCATATAACAATTTGAGCAAAAATGCACTTTTTTAAAGATAGTAGCTGCTTTAATCCCTAATTACCCTTTTCCATTTTTACAACATTGCAAAAAAGGAGCCTTGTTTCTTACTGTAGGTATATTTGACCCATTCATTATGTATTTGACATATAGCACCCTTGAGGCAATCACTGTTGGATGTTCGGTCCTGTCAAACATGAACAACAAATATACTTGGGGTTTGTCTGGTAATTCTACTCTGAACAGATCTCAGTCAACAATTGGACAGAGTTTGCATGATGATCCCTCCACGCGGAGCAGGGATGGAGGAGCAGGGGTACACGGAGAGGAATGTTCACCGTGCACATGTTTCTGCCTACAGTGGAGAGGAAAAATGTGTGCTAACATCCGCCCATGAACCACGGCCCCTGACTGCGATAGCGTGCACAAAGAATTCACGCATAAACGAGTTAGAGACAGGGCGGGTCGGGCAGAACATGAATAAATTGACAGACAGACATATGACCTGCGAGTGGCTGTGGAGCCGTTTGTTTAGCCTCGCCTTTTATTGGTTTCAGTTAAACCCAATCTTTGAATCTACACACTGGTCTCATTTAGCCCAACTCATGCTAGGTGTGGCACAGTGGCAGGCGAAAGGAAACCAAAACCAAATGGGGCCCGGGTTTGGCCCCGAAGCCGCCGTTGGTCCCTCCAGAAGCTGGCTGCTGTCTAGTGGCTGCCCAGGAAGAAAGGAGTGTAAATCAGGCTACGCAGGCGTGGTCCGCCTCACAGTCCACCACTGCACAGCCAGCCGCATTGTCGATTGGCACGGGGACAGTCAGCAGACACAAGCACCGTGTGCTAGCATGTAGTTCACAGGAGGGAGGGGCCACCTGTGTGCGTGTGTTACTGTTTCTGAGGGCATTAGCTCTTAACGAAGAAGGACACCTGTGGCGAAACAAATCGAGCGAGAGGAGGACAGGGAAGGGGTAAGCATAGGGGCACAGCGAGTGCACTGTGCCAGTGCTATTGGAGGTTTGGAGCACTAAGAAAACAAGTGCCATGACCAAACTTCATGAGGCGAGCAGTGAACATGCAGTATGGGCGGAGGAGGAGAGGAGGAGCAGAGGCCGCTGAATGCCCTGCCAGCTCTGAGATTCAAACCAGAGCTCTTGGGTTTGTTGACTTTCTTGTAAGAATGCGACAGCTATGCCAGCCCCATATTAATTCACATGGCTACTTTGCAAGAGAGATGGTGAAAGCGTACCTTTTAGGACTTTGTAAATGATCCATTTGTTTTAATTTTATTGCATGTTTTTACTCTTGAATGTGTCAAATTTAGCAATACTTACTTCTTCTCCCAAAAGTAGGTTTGTAAGCAGCCTCTAGTTAATCATTGTATGGCCCTCCCTATGATTGATATTGAAATCGGGTTTAGTTCAACTGATTAAATTGACACCTAATCCAGTTGGACACTATGTAATGCCAAATCATCTGACCTGGTGCTCCAAGCAACTGAGTGCAATTGAAATCACGATCTTTAACAACAGTAGTAGCATTGGACTTGAAAATTGACTTGTTGGATGGATCACTTGACATCCGATTACAAGATAATGGGAACTCAAAGAAAAATAAAATAGGAAGCAGTTGTCCACCTCTTTTGAAAGGGTCTGTGCTCCAGGTCAACTTTTCACTTTGGGTTATGGAGAGACGTTTTGGCCAAGGCTTGTGAACAGACGAAGGTAAATCAGGGCTTTTGGTCCTAACCCTAATAATCAGCAACATGTCTTTTTAAGCAATTGGCAGTTTTGATTGAAATGGGCTTTTGATCCAAAGGGATATTTTTTTGGACAAAAGTAGCTTTGGAAAAATACTGTGTCACGGGGCAGTCCTAAGCATGAAATCAGCCCAGTGCCTTAGCTACTGAAGCCTTGGGGAGTGGATTCATTCGAAGGGACATCTCTCACAATCCGTCTGGCCCATTTTCTTTCCGTGGCACCTCTCAGATTAAGCAAGTTCACCGCGTCTTCGGCCAAAATGTCATTGTGGTGGCGGGGCGTGGTCTGGCTCAGCTGCAGAGGGAACAGGGTGGGGGAGTGGTTCCGGGAGGAGGTGTAATTGGCCTCAGCTGCCCGTCGTTGAATCCGTTGTGTCTCACCCTTTTCAATGCAGTAGTGGCGATTTGGCGTCGGAGGACACAAGACAGACGGAGAGTCCAGACGAGGAAATACGGTCTTGTGAGAATGCTTAATAAAGAAGAGCACCCTAACCCTTCAGACAGTGTTTGAGTCTGCCACTTTACATGACCAGAAGGGTTTCTATACCCCCGAACTTTAGCCCGTTAAGAATGCTGCATTCAGGTACAGCCAAACAGATGGATGCAAATGGGATCCAGCATATGCAGTAAATCTTGAATGTTTATAAAAGTAGCCTCGTAACCACAAATCACTGGTGTTTATAGACACCGGCCACAACTATCCCCACACAGCAGCGGAGGCAAAGTCGGGCCGTCATTTGGCCATGATGCAAGAAGACAAAGTCAAATGCATGACATCAGTGGGGTCTACCACAAAGCACAGTGATATAGCAAGTTCAGTTTTGTGAATCACTGTTGACTCTTGGACCCCAGTGGCTGGGATATGTGTAATTGGCTGAACAATAAAAGAAAGACGAAAGGACAATAAACAAAATGGCTTGTTTAATAAATTGAAGACAGCAGGACCGATCTAAGCTGCAGTAAGCATGCGATACACAAGACAAAAACAATGTTTCCTTTATGAAGACGCATTTTGGTTAAAACTAAGTTCCTTTGCACGGTTAGTAAGGTTTATTTGAGCAAATGGAAACGCTGTCAAAGTGGTGTCAGTGGCCTACAATTAATACCTTCATCTGCTGTTGGTAAAAATGTGTTAAGGAAGGAACCTTATAATTGATGTGCAAAGCCTCTCAATACAATTAATTTGGTTACCATTTGAAATCAGAACAGGTATTTTCTATTAATAAATTATTTTCAATTTGCCAAAATTGTAGTAGGCAAGGTCATTCATTTATTTTAGTATCTTCTAAGGATGACGAAGGTGGGCCATACAGATTGATGAATATCTGGTTAGAAGATGATTGGAAAGTAGACAATAGGGTTTACGTTCATTTGAACAATGCAGTGTTTCTATAACCATGCAAAACATCTGTTTAAAAAAAACAAAACCTTTAGGTAATACGACTTATTCAAAGCTTATCAATAAGCTCTTGGTGTTTGTCCCAGAATTTTATAATCTCATCAACTTCTCATTATGACATGGGTCTGCCAAAGAGTTAACGCTCTCATCACAGCGTCCACCAAAAACTAAATACATTCTCTTTTTTCTGCCAAACACCAGTAAAAGGGGCTTAAGCGGGTGCCATTTCAATTGCCTATTTAACATCAACTTTTAGCCCTAAAGTTATAAGGAATGTACTCAAGCCTTTTACTATTTGCTAATTAGTAGTTGCTCTCACAATTTCTAAATGTGGGATTATGCAAAAATATCAATTTTGGGTTGAGGTGCAGTGCACACATGCAGGAAATAAAGTAGGCAGTAAAAAACATTCCATTACAATGAAATTTTGAGAAAGAAAAGCGTCTTTTTTATTGATGGCTGGCCACATGGCTTTGGCGCAGTGTTTACTTTCTTATGTGCAAGGATGACACATTTATTGGATATCCGCACTGACATTATTGGAGCTATTATGACTACACAGAGAGATTATCCGACTGATCTCGACCTTGAAATGGGCTCTCAGAGACTAGCTCTTCCTCAAAGCCACACATGGTCCGTTTGCAGGCCACAGCTTGTTAAGCCGAGCTCTGGACCGTCCATTAGGTTTGGAGAAGGCCTCCGGCAGGAGGCCGCCCTGTGCAGCCAACTTCCCGTCAGCAGCTTTAAAGTTACACTAACTGTCTTTGGCCTTTCCTCTGCATCACCTTAAAACCTGTGGATTTTAGTGGCTGGGGGTTTCACAGACCTCCTTGAGTAGTGATTCTGGGAACAATGGAGTGAATGTTCCTGTGTGTTTTCCTTTGGGGTTTTAATAGAAAGCTGTTTGTCTATTCTCTACGTGTCCATCCACATACGTCAGGTGAATTCAACCATACTCACCAAAGCTCCACCTGAACAAAGTACCCCAGTTCTGAAGATACATTTAGGCAAACTTGAAACGTGGTTCCACACGACTCAAACTGCTCTGTAATCAGTTTTGGAAAACAGTAGACAAGTAGATAAGGCCTTTGTAAATATTTCCTGAGTATATTTAGATTGTCATGTTGAATGAAGGTACCAGCATACACTTGCAGTCTTCAGTGTTAGTATAAGGCTAATGGAAAGCAAGCATGAAAGCCCCGTACAGAGCCTTTATGGTTTAAAGACTTTGTTTTGTGTCAGTGGCATGATTGTTCAAAGTCTCACTGCTTGCCCAAACAACCATTACACTTGTTGAAATGAACACATGAAACGGGTTTCTCTCCTAGAAATGCTAGACATGCTCTTGCATGTACATGGTGAAGTAAAACTCGTGACCTGGGTTTGAGAGGTCTCTGTCCCCAAAAAGAAAGTACGTTTCCCAGATTGTGTATTTTACACAATAAGACCCATGGAATAAAGTTATCCATTCCATGTGGAGTATGTTCCTCAAGGATTATTGATGCCATGTTTCCATACAGGTCGAGGCAAGCCTAAAAAGGGACCGCAGTTAGCTTTAGGCATGAGAAGTTAAATTAGTTCAAGTAATGGTAAGAATTTCAGGGTGAGACCATTGGAGGTCGGTTAGGGCAGGTAATATATTGTAGTTTCCCAGGTGTTGCTAAGGCGGGTTCTATCCACAGGGGGAAATGAAATTGAGAAAAGGACCAGGTACCAAAAGTGAGAGCAGTTGTGAGCGCATCAAGTACCTTTTTTATTCAAATCATTCTGCTTTGAGTAGAATGCAAAAGGGTTGTTCTCAACTCAAATGAATGCAAACTTCATGAAGTAATGTTAAGTTTATGATTGGACTTACTAAAACAATGACAGCCCCTTTGGACGTCAGTTTTGTGTCATTTAATCTTGACCGACCTGCTGTGAAAATCAAAATACCCGTCCTCATCACCTAATAGGATTATAATATGTTTATGTTTCCAACTGTGCAGGAACAACCATTATCAGTCTTCTGGCTCGGTCTCCATGGCTGGATGGGGATAAAGTGGCTGTACGTGTTCAGGCAGTACCGATGTTCTATTGGCCGCTTTACAATAGTAGCTTCACTTTTTCCAAAATAAAGAAAATCAAAAGTAATTTAATTCCAGAGGTGACATCAGGTTATGTTTTCCAACAGTCAGTATCTAAAGAGGAATTGTAGCCAAGTGGAGTCTAATAAACATTGAAAGAACAATAATTTTTAGTGCCAGAGACATTTGATTTTTATCAAAACAATGTATGCGCACAGAAAACGTTTAAAAGTATTACCTAAATCTGCGGTCTGCTGAGATCATTTTATTCCTCTTCATTTTAATCCAAATAAGCTTTATGTTTCGATTACCTGTCTTTTCCAATTAGTTTTGCATAATGTTCCCTTAGATTTGTTTATACTGATAACATACCAGGCGTGTGTGTAGTTTGAAGTACACTTAGTCACCGTCAAATATGAATGACTCATTTTCTATAGCTTCCCTATAAAGAATACTCTATTTCCTCCACCTGGAAGGTTGTGGTTTTCTTCCTGCAGTCTTTTATAACTGTGTGCAAATACCTTTATTGACATTTATTTGACCCAACTGGAACAAAATATTCCATAAACAGATACATTTCAGATAACATTTAGAACAGATTGTGTTTGAACACCAAAATAAAAGAAACAGAAGAATATACATTTCCAAATGATACTAATTGTAAGCATTACATGCAACATGACATTTGTAATGAATGTAGAATTGTGTTTTTTTTAAACCAAAAAATTGCCGCATTTTGAGTATCAATGAAATAATTTCTATAAGAAGTCCTTTTTAAGATTTTCCTAAATGGTTATTTTTGAGTATAAGTATGACTTCTTAGAAACATTAGACAGCTAACAAAGAGTAACCTAAAACGCTTTTGCCTGTCACTTAAAGCAGGATTTATTCAACCCGTAACTTTATATTTTTCAATTTGGAGAATTGTATGAAAAAAGTTATGAAATAAGAATATTAGATCCCTAGGCTGTAGATAACATGGAGGTCTATCAGGATAAACTTGTTTTGAAACTAGCATCAAGTGTCCGTTTTAGAAACTTTGTTTGTTGCAGGATTTTTTGGCAGCAGACATTGCTGCTCGTGCTGTGGCCATAAAGCTTCCAGTTCACACAGGCTTCGTGAGTAATAATGTACTAATCTTAAAGAATGCATCCTGGCCACATGCGAGCGGATCACCGTTTCACATTTCCAACACTGTTCTAACATAGCCTGGTTGGCGTGGTTGACCTCATATAAAAGGCTGGCATCAACACTGCACCGCACTCAACCACATCAATATAAGCTGCTGGACACATGAAAAGATGAAAGCTCCTGCAAGATCCCCATGGAGCAACACCAGCCACTGCTGTACCCATGTGTGAGCGTTTCATGTATCATCAGAAACACTAAACTACTACACAGAGGGTCTGACTGTGCTTAAAGGAATCATTTTCTCCCTTGTTGTGTAGTTAATTTCCTTATTATTTGTACAGATTTTTGAGGTTTGAGGCATCATCCCCAAATTCTGGCTTTGTCTAGGAATAAATATGTCCCAAATCTCCTTAGTTCGCTTGGTCTTTCCCTCTGCAGTTCCTTTCATATTCTCAGTGGGTCCTTGGACCTCACCCAGCACAGGAAGCTGAACTTCTCGTGCCCGCCTTTCATGTGGTTCCAGGCAACCGGGGAAGAACAGGACACACACAAAAGGACAGATGGATAGAAAGAGGGAGATGGAGTGGGAAAGAAAAGGAAAAAGAGACGGACATTCCTACAGCGAGAACAGATTCCAAGGATAGATTTCATTGTCTGTGTTTGGTGGCTTGAATTGTTGACCTCTGCAGCTGCAAACACTGTTGCCTCTTGACTGTTTTGGTGCTGTGACTTAATCACTGCCCTCAATGCTGGATGTCATGACCAGATGTCTAAAAGCTTTCAGTCTCTGCTATGAGTTTATACCATAGCTGAAGCCACCCTGGGCTTTTGGTTTTGTTAAAAGTCAAGAGCCATTGACTAACAGTGTTCCCAATGTCGATGTGAGGCAAAACATTGATTGCAAGAATGAAAATAAATAATAATGCCCTGACAAAAAATTCCTGAATCTATATTTCCCCTCGTGCTGCACTCTATTCCCTCGTACACTCCACTCAATCACATCCCCTTGCCTTCTTCTGTACTTCAGCTCTATAGTGACAAACCCAGATGTGGCTGAATAAATACGCTGTTGCCTGATGATTGAACCCTATCTTCAGTTCCGTGGAGATCCACGTTTTAAGGCACCGCTTTAAAAATGTAACGGGAGATGTTATTTACTCTTCAAGAGCTCATCGTGCAGGAGGCCGGGAGTTTGCTCACTCGGAGAGCATGGTTCGCATTAGGGACACATCATATTTCATGTCTTTTTATCAAGAAGATGGTCAGGAGTACAGGCTGTTTGGAGCTAGTGAGACCGCAAACTAAAAATAAATTGATGTGCCACAATTGAAGCACGCCCTTCGCATGCATTGAAATGATTTAGTGTGGATCAACATTAGCAGAATCAGCAGGCCTAGAAACACAGTGTGTATTTACATGGACATGGCTAATCTAAGCCTGATGGATCCCTGTCAACACTGACCACAAGCGGCACATTTCAAATAGGGAAACATGGGACAGTAGCTGCAGTTGGGAGGATGCACAAACAGACAGAGATGCCTTTGTGTATAGTGGTCACAGTTTAAAGGGAGCCCCCCCCCACCCCATCATGTTGTATGCTGCTCACCCATATGTGTGGCGCCTGTCCTATTTACGCATGTAGGTTTGTCTTTCGCTCTTCAGTGTTGTCTTTCATAGATATTATTGTCAAGACCGGACAAGACAAGGTTCAAAAATCCAAAGTTTATCACAAAAGGTCAAAAAATGAAAATTGCTCCGGGGAGAGAGAACCCAAAGAACCATGATGTATAACGTGAGGCTGAAAAAAGAACCAACAGAAATCAAGGCTGAACAAAGTACAAAAAACAATAGCAGGACTTAGCCATGGCTAATCGGTAACAATATTATGTTACACTTCATTAGTGTCACCAACCATGACGGGGTATTCAGAGATTTCCAGTTGTTAAACAATGAATTCAAAATGGATCAAACGTATTTTGGGGTTTTGAGTAGTTTTTTTTATTTTTTTTTAATAAAATATTTAATTCTTCACTTATATATTTTTTGGGATATTCAGTATTATATTCTTTGATTGCAGATTTTATATTTTCAGATTTATTATTTTTTTCCAAGTTTCAAATATTTGATTGAAATTCAAATCTCTTTTTGGATCGTTGCACAATGGGATCACAATTCAAGATAAAGGTTCGACGGGGTGGTCCGTACACCAACAAGTAGAAGCTCATTGGTTCCTTTAAAGCTGTGGTACCCAGTGGGCCCATTGGGATCAACACAGTGCCGGTAGAAACAAATCACGTTGGTTCATCCGAGTGATGTAATGACCAACGATGTGTGGAATGGCTGTGACGGTTCCCTCGCTTCTGACCGACGAGAGGCTCGTTTTTGTTTTTTAACATTGATTTGTTTTGCGCTCACGGTTTGTTGGGGCAGATCGCCATGACTTGGTTGATTGACAAGTAGCTAAAAAAGGTGTGGCCATCCCTGCTTTAAAGCAAACGGACATAACCCCTGTGGACCAAAGCAGTAGTGCTTCAGAGTCCTTTTAGATCATTTTCATTCTACTGCAGCACGGTCTGACAGCCTCAGTTGTTGATGTAGCCAGATGTGGGTATGGGGGTGATTGCAGCTGCAGAACCCTGCTTAGCTGAAGACGTTTGTTGTTCTGACATGTAGACATTGATGAAAAGCATCAGGAATAGTTAAATGCTCTCGCTGTCTCATGTGCTTCTGCAAGTCATTCATTGGCATCAGTATAAAGTTGAGGCTAATACCTAACAAGTTCCTCACAGTAACTTTTAGGGTGGGTTTCACTCGGGTTGTAAATCTGCCAGAGATGGGAGTCCTGCGTGATGTTACAATAGCTTGCACCCAACAAAAATGAATGAGGACTTTTCATGAAAGGTTGATTTTGTTAAATGTGGGTTGCAAATGTAGCATGATCTCATCAAGTACCTGGCTTCAATTTACAATCCTGGTTGCAGTTAAATATGTGTGCCTTTGCGTGCATATACATGGGGAAACATGTGCATGCCCGACACACACTGCACACATATCCTCTTCTGTTTGTTCAAACACGACCTTTGACACCCTATTAAGTAGAAATCAGTGTTTACACGTGGGTTTGTGTTTGTGTACAGCGCATATACCAAAATGACTAAAAGAAGAGAGGGGGCGGCGGGGGGGTTCCCATGGAAGTGCTGTGAGCTCTATGATGCCCTCAATTTGTTTGGTTGCTCCTGTCAAGCTAATGAGGTGAGTGAGTGAGGGCAGCCTGATGGAGGCAGAGGTCAGCCAAGAGCCAGCGCTGCCTGCCAGGCTGCTGTGCTTGTGAGGCTGTAGCCCACGGCCCAGACTGCAACTCTGGTCACGCCACGGCCCCCTACCAAGGCCTGGCACGGCGCTGGCCCATCTGCCCCACATGAACACAAACAGCCTGGCAAAGGCAGATTTACACTTGCGAATGTGTGTGTGTGTGTGTGGGCTACTTGGCCATTTAAAAAGTATGTATTTTGGCTCATACAGTAGATGTTGAAGGCTTGAAAGAATGCACATACACACAATTCACTGTTTGGAGATGTTTCCCTCTAGCCCCCAGAAGACCGCCATGAGGGCGGACTGCCCCCACCAGCTGCCAGTAGAGCACTCAGAATGGATGCTTCAGTGCATGCATCAATATGAGCAATTCTTTTAATTATGGGTGTTGTGCTGCTGGTGACGCTGTGTTTCCTGGACACAGTTCAAGTTGTTGGGTCATTCTCACAGGCTGAAATCAAATCTGTTGACAATTTACATTCCTGCAGTTAAGTTAAAATATACGTTCTATCTTTATTTAGTTTTTTACCGCATGTGAATCATAATCATTATCAGATTCAGCTGTATTGGCCATAAATGCTTACTTATATGTAAGCCTATATATATATTAGTGAGGGCATATAAACTATTTATTTTTTCCATTTAACTCTTATTATCATCTTGCAGCGTTTTGGAGCAAACAGAGCATCAAAATCTCTGGGCCTCCAAAACTTAATGGCTCTGCAATTTTGAGAGTTGCAGCTCCAAGCTGAAAATGAGTCGCAACACCTGCTGGTTGCTGCAGCTGTGGCTGTGACACTGAGAGTCCACAGAAATGGAGAAAGGTCAAAGGTGGCCACCTCTCCATCCCCTGAACCCCCCCCCCCCCCCCATAAGCCCTCGGGGTATTGTAGCAGCACCAGTGTCACACATGTATGTATTAACACACTCACATACACACAGCTGAGGGTGATTTGGCGAAGGGGTCAAGGTCAGGGAGCAGATGGGGCTTTGCGATATGACCTTTGGCAACAGGACCTTGATTGGCCCTCTGCTGGCTCCTCTCTCACTACTCTTGAATGAATGGGCTTTAACCAGTTCAGCCTCTCCACTTATATATTTGAAGGGTAGATTATATTTCTCATTGTCAATTGGCTCTTGGCAAAGGACGATGAAAATTAATTTACATGAATCTGGTAGTGTTAAGAGACTGGAAGGGTTTTAGCACATTAAGTACGACTTGGTGGTGCAAACTCTACAGTCAGGGAGCCTTAAAAGAAAGTAAATCAAACCCCAGAAATAATGTAGAAAACTTGATGGAAATATAATATTGCTGTTTTTTGGTTTTGACGGTTACAGTCTCCTCATCACTCTAAAAAGATGTGATATGATGTCACAATTCTTTGCTACATTGTATTACCATTGATAGAGCCACGTTTTCAGATTTGTTTAATTTTATCATTCTAATGGCGAAAGTGCAAGGTTAACTTAAAACATGACAGATTTGCTCTCTAGCTGCATAGAGTAGAGAACTGGTTTTCACTACTCCATGAAAACATCTCCTTTTTTAAGAGTGGATGAAAAGGAGTGAAAAGAACGATATAGAGCTTGTTAACTTAATGAAACACTCAGTGGATCAGTTGTTGTTTTACTGCGGTGGGAGTCAGAAGCTGAGCCAGCAAGTGGTTTGGGTTCATGTCAGGGTCTCCTCTTTCACAGCACAAGTGCAAATGTGACAATGACGCCAGCTTCCACTGTGAGGGGCAGACTGGTTCCTCCTCCCGCCCATGACAGGAATCATAAGGACAGGTGTGGACATTATCCTTAAACAGAAATGTAATTATTTTCTTTTGTTAACACGGAATATAAGAAATGAAAGCAAAATATCTCTCCTCCACACCCAGAGCCCAGATGTTAGACCACCGTGGCTTCATATCGCAACTTGTTATTAGCCAACTTATTCATTATTTGTTGGCCTCGTTTGGTTTAAAGTTAGAGGACTTATTGTTCTTTTTCACCGTCTCCTTGCCCAGATGTGATCCAAGCTAATGTAGCGTGGTCACAGCTCTGGGCCTAAGCACCCCATACAGACACTGTTGTTAAGTGGATAGATGTGGACATTACTCACAGGCGGTGACGGACACAGACAGACACATGCACTGGCACGCAACAAACGCGGGAAGGAGACTGCGAAATAGGGGAAAAAGGAAGAACTCAATACCAGCGACTGTTTACAGTTGCCACGATTATTACAGCCCACGGCTTCTCACACAGACAGACACACACACACACACACACAGACACACACATCCCCACGGTCCCACCAGGCAAATGCATCTGCCAGCGCAGATCCGGCCTGAGCGAGAGAACACTTTCCCAGAGATATCAGTGACGTACATATGTGAGCGAGATACACACACACACACACACACACAAGCTGATGTTGTGTCAGTTGCCGTTCATTTCATTGTTTTCATTTCTTGCTGCAGTGGCTGTTTATTTTAGCGGGGTATCCTCAGGGAGAAAACAGTGGTCCAGTGACCTATGGAATCCCGATGGGCTCGTTGTGCAGCCCTTCCTATGTAGCATCGGGCTTTCAGTATGTCCTGGACATACATCACTGTGCTATATGTGGTTATTTATGGGTCTGGTATAATGTACACAATGCGTAACCAAATGTGTGTTGGATTTATTCACAACCAGGATTCACCTCCTTTTGAGTCATGAGGCTGTAGAGGATGCCAGTGAACATAGGGTTGGACACATGTTCACACTCGGGTCCCGGACCCAGTCGTGATGCTTTGGAGGCCAGATGAGAGGTTCAGTGTTTGCTCTCCTGCTAGGAAACCAATGTGCACATATCTTCCCCTCATTTTCCTTGTCTTTCAAGTTTTCTTCTCCGTACCAAGAAGCCATATATAAATCCCCCTGAGGAGTCTAGACACTAGTGGTGGTGGCTGCAGGTTCTGCTGGAGTTGGCAGGAGTTGGCTGGAGAGGCAGATGGGGTGCTGAATCTGAGAAGGCGTATGGTCGCATGAGATGCCATATATCATGTAACCCTGTGACGGCTCACAAGACATAGCCATCTGTAAAGTTTCTTTAACATTGCAAACTGCTTTCCTTGGTCAATGCCTGCACTATAACCAGAGTATATGTTCAAGGAGGAATACATTTGGGGATGAATTGATTGACGAAGGTTGATAGTGTCAGTTTTGCAGGTAGTTAGTCGTCAATTTAAAGTATTGCATATAAAGATTAGATGATGTTGCTTATTACAACTATTTTATGAGACACACTCAAGCACGCAAGGTCAACTTCCAAATGGCACCACGGGAGGAGTCAGAGGAAACAACAGTTTGTGCCAATTTTTTTGGCAACTGTCCATTTGTCCTACATTTCATGGAAAATTTCAAATAAATATGAAAACATTGGCATGAATTAAAGGTAAAGCTGTTGCCAGTACGAGTCATTGTCCGGGCATCACAAAATATCCAACCAAAACATTTTAGTAGAACCATCGACCAGTGGGGGGTGCAGGAGGAAAAGTCAGTGCATCACCCAAGTGAAATTGGGGGGGATGCCCTGTCTCCCCAGGCCCTCTGCGGTTGGACCAGATGAGAGGGATGAGGGGGGTGGCGTCGATGCATTTAAGGCTGCGGGGCAGTGTGTGTTGGTGTAGAAGGTCAGAACAATAGGTTATGGAGAGCTGTGTAGTTAGTGACATGTGGTGATTAAACTTTACACTTAATTGAAACTTGTGGATGCCAAAATGTAGCGACAATAAGGGTAAAAAGCTACTTATAAATGCTGATTTATAACAGGGCTTCAGACAGAACTGTGTGCTCTCTCTTTAATAAATTCAGCCAAAAAAATCAAATCAACAAGAAGTAACATTGCTTCAAAAAAAGGTCACAGGTCTCAGGGGTTAACAAGCATAGATTAATCATTGTTCCGCATTGGCCAGGTTCATCAGTCCTTCCTTGTTCTTTGTGTTTTCTTTAGACATTCCTCACTCCAAAGCTTAACACTGCACTTTTCCAGAGCAGGTGCGAGGGGGTGCTGAGTAGGCTGACATTTTTGGGGATCTAGGATGACTATTGAATCCCTCCACCACGGCATCTTGACCTGCGTATGGTAGAGTGCACGGTGGAAGGAGGGGATCGGTGGCCACATGCTACTCATCCACCTGCATACTGACAGGCAGACAGGCCATGTCACAACAATCCCAAACACCCCAGTGCCCCGGCCTAACCTTAGCCAACCCCCTCCCTGGCCCAGCTAACCCCTGCGGCCATCTGTTACACGGCGCTGGGATGTGTTGATTGGCTGTGGGGGAGTGGGGTGAGGACTTGGGCTTGGATAAGGACCGGGGCTCCTGGATTGGTGACGCTTGACCGAGGAGCTTTGTACACAAAGCGTTGCAGGGTTCAAAGAGACACATTGCACAGATTATCCGTAAAACGTTGGTTTTGACACCTGTCTTCTTAAGTGTGTTGGCAGGCACAACAGTTGTCGAAGAGGGAATGGTTGCACCGGCTCATTGTGATGGTGAGCAAACATTCAAACAACAGCTCGCGTGGGGATCTCTGCCTGTTGTCTTTCTTCACTGGAGCCACCAGTGCTGCCATTTAACTCATCAGGAAGATACATACAAACATTCAATCCATTTTAGGAGTTGAATGAAATGATCTTTTGCTGCAACCATTTGCAATCGCTAATCATACATTTATTTCATAATAGCCTTGTATCACATTCTCAGAAACACACACTGCCACGTGTTTAACAGGGTGAATAAGATCATGGTTTGTGTTAAAATAATGAATGGACATCATACCGTGACAAAAAAACATTCTTGGTAATGTAACTACCGTAAAAATAAATTGCAACTGTCATAAGCAGAATTTCTAAGGTCAAGTAATGTAACAGGTGTCTTTGTTGTTCAGCCCAAATGCAAAAAAGGATTCTGCAACATGCTCTCCTCTCTTATTGGAAACATCAGATTTCTTCCCTCAGCCCAATTAGGTCCCCATTTGGACAACAGAGGGGCAGTCCGGCTCTTCAAACCCACTAAGTTACTACGAAGGCTGACCTTTGCCCCTTCGCTTGTAAACTATTTTTAATGGCACGTGCTGTACCTTGTGACCAGAGAGGGGAGGGGCATACTTTCCCTAGCTAGTTGCTTACTTTGTCTTCACTTTGGATGGAAGCAGGCAGGGTAAGCCCCAGGAGCTGCCTGTTATGCTGGAAACAAGGTGCATGAGGGATAAAACCACACCAAAGACCTCAAATAGAAGACGCTCTGACCTGAGTTCACGATAACTCTGTGATAACCCATATTTGGTTTGATCTGCCTAATAAACCCCCTGAATTCATTCTCCAGAAAGAGTCTTTCATCAAAGCCATTGCATGCCTTTTAGACAGCGTGACAACATTATTATTACCGTGTAGTGTGTGTGTGTGTGAGCAATTTCACCTTTGTTATTTATGGAAACGAGAACAAGGCAGAAAGCACCAGAAGGAGAAAAATCCAGGCCAGACATGTAGTGCTTTTACAATAACATCCTGAAGGTTGTATTTTTAGTCAAAGTCTTTGAGTCAGGGACATGAGGCGGCCAGCCCAGGAGGGCCTTTACTATCCAGATGGTGACAGCACTGTGATGGTTTTGCCTTTGAGGCGCCACGATGGAAACATTTGGAATAAGAGTGAGTCACACGTACCGGTCACAGGATGGACGGTCACTCATGCCTCCAAAAAACACACACACACACACACACGCCATTTGTGCGTCAACGTCAACACAGACAGGAGACACACTCAACTGTAACGCACGTTTGTAAGCTCCTTTCGTTCATCATTTAGTTTTACATTCACAAACGTTACACATGCTGCACACAAAACGATTTGTGTGTTTTGAACATTATTTTGATAGCATAAGTCATCCTTTTTTATTGTGAAGGAAATAATCGATGAGTTTGAAATGATTGGTCACGATGGGATGAATAGCAGCATTTATTGTCAAACTATAACATCCATTTGCATGATTTATTTTATACCGTATGAGGTTTAGTAGGACGAATACTGTACAGTATATACATTTTAATTTGGCTTTGAGGGATTACACCATCTGGCAAAGTGTAAACTGACTCCTCTGTACATTCAATTGGAGGCAGGAGGCCTCACACTCCAAATGGTGACCAGGTGTGACAATGGCCTACAGGCTTTAGTAGGAAACGAGACACCTGTTGCTCTGGTGCGATTACAGCAATTTGCCGACCAGTCAAATATGAATTTTTAGTTTTATTACTGATTGTATGAATTGGAAAAAGGGGGGGGGGCAGACTAAAACACCACCAAAAATATATACCTGCACATTTAAGTAAATCATTTATTTTTTATTTTTATTTTGCCCCGTACTGTTTTCACATTGTTTACCCCCCCCCCCCCCCTTTATCTCACTAAGGTGCTATGGAAGTTCCATAAAAATCGCCACAGGTAAAGAACTCTGGAAATTTACAATGTATTCGTCCGGTAGCCCAAGCCTACAGGTCACTAACTTCTAGAGGACTTATTAGTGATTAAAGACAAACCCAGATTCATCACCACCCTTTCTGACCATAAATGGACCTCTTTATTTATTTCGTCATCTTGACCCCTCTGGAGAAGACGTTAGCATTTTTAAGCTTAAAGCTTTTAAGTTAGCATTCGTAATTGTATTCCATGGGGTAAGGGAGGTGAAACCTGCCGACACAGGATGCTTGGGTGATGAAATAAATCTGGTTGTAAAAGTACATGAACGTAGAAGAAGGAGAGAAGTAGCACAGTATGACCATTTGCTGCAAAACTTCAGGGAAAGTTATTCAATCTGTTTAAAATGTATTGCACAATATATATATATATATATATATATATATATTCTATGAGTCTCATATTTGATCAATACAACAGTAACACCACAAATAGATGCAGCATTTAAGACCTGAATACCCCCCCACCAAAGAAGAAGAGTTCTGTGACATAGATGAGGCTGACCGTCTTCGGTCCAGTGTTGTGTGTCCCTCGGTGGCTTTGTTTTGTCTGATAAGGAAACACTGGCATCAAGTGGCCAAACACCTTATGGCAGACACTGAGCACAAAGACCACCACAAGATGCCACTTTCGCTTCTACGTTTTACAGTAACAAAAAGACATCCTATTTTTACATAGAGGATTATGTGACAAACGTGTTAAAAACAAACAAAACAAAAATAAATCACATTGTTTAGAACAAATGTGTGACATTCTTGCAGTCTGGTTATTTTAAATGTCATTTATTTTATTGGGCTGGTATGTGTCAGGTGGGTAAAGCCGGGGATCTTATTTTCAGCTACTTTCTTTATTAGGTAGGGAAGCGCAGAGACACAAAGGCAACAATGATTACCAATCTGACAAGGAGAGAAGGGACACACATGGTGTAAATACACTGAGAAGTGCAGGTGATTGAAACAACGAAACAATCACACTTACAGGGGAAAATACACCAAGGCAGGAAGTGGCATTAACCCAGGGACACAAGACGCAGGAAAAGACTACATAAAACAGGAACTGAACCCTCACTGTGACAGAAACGGCACAAAACATTTCTGTCCATACCAGCAGTTTGAAACTTTGATAAGCAAATGCAGTGAGAGCACGACCACTAATCCTACGCCTTTGGATAGAAAAGCCACTTCAAAAAATAGATTCACATAGTAACAAAGATGTGTGTCATCCTCCTGAAGACATGGCCTCAAACCAATATGTGACCTTACACTTGCAAACTGCTTTCCAACATGATGTTTTGGATCTATCTTGTTACCTCATTTCTCTGTGGGGGCCTTCTGCTTACTGGGCTCCACCATAACCGATGACCTGATGTAGGAACAGAACAGATCAGCATCAGCTCCATCACCGACTTGGCACTTCTCCCCCTCACCTCCTCCATCACTGTCTGGTACGCTGCAGCCTCTGCCAAGGACAAGGGCGAGACTACAGCGTATCATCTGCTTTTTTGCCTCCGGGACCATGAGACAGGGAAGACAGATTTTAGGCGACCCCTCTCACTCTGGACACAATCTTTTTTAGACCCTTCCCTCTGGCAGAAGGCTGCGGCCCTCTAGGACCAATATCTCACAACACGGCCCTGGACTCCAGCGGATTCAGATTCTTACATCGCAATCAATTACTTTACACACCCTTGAAAAAAAAATACTGTTGACACACCATTCATTTTTTTATTTGTATTAATTTTTTTCTAAACCCATCATATTACATATTCCATTCCTGTACATTTTCAAATTTTGTTTGAAAGTTGTTTTTTCAAAGTACAGTCAAGTCCATAAATATTTGGACATTGACACATTTTTCATTATTTGGCTTTGTAAAAACCAAGATGTACTTTAAGTGCAGACTTTCAGCTTTAATTTGAGGGCATTTAAATCCAGATCAGGTGAAAGGTGTAGGAACTACAACAAACTCAAATGTGGCAATCCTCTTTTTAAGGGACCAAAAGTAATTGGACAATTGGCTGCTCAGCTGTTCCACGATCAGGTGTGTGTAATTCCCTCGTTATTACATCTACAAGGAGTACATAAAAGGTCTCGAGTTCATTTCAGGTGTGGTATTAGTGTTTGAAATCGTCTGTGGTCAACTCTCAACATGAAGTCCAAAGAGCTGTCACTATCAGTGAAGCAAGCCATCATTAGGCTGAAGAATCCAAACACAACCAGAGCACATCAGGTGTGACCAAATCAACTGTTTGGTACATTCTTAAGAAGAAAGAACGCGCTGGTGAGCTCAGCAACACCAAAAGACCCTGAAGACAGCTGTGGTGGATGACAGAAGAATCATTTCCCTGGTGAAGAAGAAGCCTTCACAACAGTTGGCCAGATCAAGAACACTCTCCAGGAGGTAGGTGTATCTGTGTCAAAGTCTACAATCAAGAAAAGACTTCACCAGAGTAAATACATGACGTAAACCATTGGTGAGCCTCAAAAACATCTAAAAGAGCCTGTACAGTTCTGGAAGAACATCCTATGGACCGATGAGACAAAGATAAACTTGTACCAGAATGATGGAAAGAGAAGAGTATGGAGAAGGATCTGCTCATGATCCAAAGCATACCACCTCATCAGTGAAGCATGGTGGAGGGAGTGTTATGGCTTGGGCTTGTATGGCTGCCGATGGAACTGGTTCCCTTGTATTTATCGATGATGTGACGGCTGACAAA
Organism: Pungitius pungitius; assembly: GCF_949316345.1. Classification (NCBI taxonomy): domain Eukaryota; kingdom Metazoa; phylum Chordata; class Actinopteri; order Perciformes; family Gasterosteidae; genus Pungitius; species Pungitius pungitius. Next base: position 20,454,452 of record NC_084909.1, read on the forward strand.
AGCATCAGGAAGTGTTTCGGGCAACATTATCTGCTCATATTCAGCCAAACGCTTCAGAACTCATTGGACGGCGCTTCACAGAGCAGATGGACAATGACCCCAAGCATACTACGAAAGCTTTTTAAGGCAAAGAAGTGGAATGTTCTGCAATGGCCAAGTGAGTCACCTGACCTGAATCCCATTGAGCATGCGTTTCACTTGCTGAAGACAAAACTGGGAAGGGGAAAGGGAAAATGCCCCAAGAACCAGCAGGAATGAAGGTTGCAGTAGAGGCCTGGCAGAGCATCACCAGGGACAAAACCCAGCGTCTGGTGATGTCTAAGGAATCCAGACTTCAGGCTGTCATTGACCGCAAAGTGTTAAAAGTGACAATTAGATTTATGATTATTATCAATTTGTCCAATTACTTTTGTCCCTTAAAAACGGGCTGGCACGTTCATCTGATTTGGATTTAAATCCCCTCAAATTAAAGCTGAAAGTCTGCACTTAAAGCACATCTTGGTTTTTTACAGAGCCAAAATAATGAACAATGTGTCCAAATATTCATGGGCCTGACTGTAGTATTGTGGCAAAGGTCATTGTTGCGTCACCCTCGGTCACAAGCCGCACGGAGTGCTCAAGGCCCATGTTCACTCTGGACAGTCGGAGCGCTCCCAGACCGCAGGGGGCGACGATGCGACTAATGGTGATTCCACCCACAGGAAGTGCCTGCGTAGCAACAGGAAGCGCATGGCATGAAATGTTTGTGGAGAGCTCAGATGGCCCTCTCACTCGGTCCTGAGGAAAAGGACATTGTGACCACAGCTCCTAATCTCCCAAAGACGCAACTGGTAGGACAGTATGATTTATTGTTTGTTCATGCTTTACTTTACTTAATGAAATGTGTCATTTAAATTGAGTAATGGAGACATATTCTAGGTTTATCTGAATTATTTGGTTTGGTTTGAGATTTCAGCCGCATTTATTTATTATTTCCTTAAGAAAGCGATTATCGAAATGCAGTTGACTAATTCATGGGTTTTGCTTTGTGTTTGAAAGGTTATCAACCTGCTCTGCTCTGTTCTGTCTGATCCACCAAACCACCCTTAAAAATAAAAGATCATAAAATCAACAGTTCTCGAGTTGTCCTTTGCATCCACTGGAGAGAAAGCTCTTTTCGAGTTTGGGCAGAGCCGTGGTCAGTCATAAAGATAGTGACACAATAACTTCTGCCTTCATTTGAGCACATAATTATATAGCCTGAGGCAAAATAGAACATGTTCATAGAAACATTCTGAATTTTAATTATTATACATACATCAAAATGGTTGTGAATGACTTATTCATTAATCCAAATAATATTGAAAGGACTTTCAAAGTAATCCTACTATTCAAAATAAAGGTTACAAAGCTTTATTTCCATGTTATTTTAGAAACGGCTCTGATGCAACTATGGACAATTTAAAAAGAATTGATGATTTCAATGCTTCTTTTTGTGGGTGTAGGAACCACTCTCACCAACAAAATATTGCCTTACAAGAAAATCGATTTGTTCGATAACCTTACTAATGTTCATGTTCTTTGGTGAAAATTATAAAAAAAAATGAATATACTTCCAAGACAAAAGATCCCCTGATATATATTTTATTGACATTGTAATTTAATTTATTGTAGAACCTCTGAACCTAAATATCTAATCAGTATTTTAAAAAGGGCATTTTTCCTCATGAAAACTGTGACGATAATACCAATATTTAAAAATAGAGATAAGCATTTCAATAGTTCTCAGAGAAGTTATTTGTGCAAAGATTGGATCTCTTTAAAGGTAAACATGAATTACTGAGTGAACATTGGGATGGATTTAGGGAAAATAGAACTACTTACACTACCATGCACTAAAGGAATAAGCAGTTAAAGTTTTCTATTGCTGTTCTGTTTGATACGATGGTCTATTGGGACTTCCTGGCTGACAGTGTGTGCAAGTTAATGATTACATTACATGTTATTTAGCTGACGCTTTTTTCCAAAGCGACTTACAATAAGTGAATGACATGATGTCAGGATTTAAAGGTCACATGTGGAGTACCGCAGGGATCAGTCCAATACGTTTTATACTTTATGCAACGATATTTGTGATGTTACTAAATATCAGTTTGTCATTTATCTTTTTTTTACATAACTTAAATGAATTTAAAAATAGGAATATATAAAGATTATGCTTCTTCCTATACCTTTTCAGTCATAATGTATTCATGCTTTACGCTAGTCTTCTATTGAATGTAATAACTGAAGTAAACTACTATTAACAAAGCTGACTGGTCTTAGTTATTATTGATTTGGTGTAACAAAAAAGGAACATTTGACAAACAAAATACTGTACATTTTGATTTTTAATGCTTTTTATTGTGTTTTTCCATCAGAAATAGTAAAAGCCATATAATGTAGCATACCAAAAAATGACAAAGCTCTATACAGGCAGTCGCTCATTCACACTGATCTCTCCAAGTGGGCACACGCCACTGGAGCTTCCATTTGGGCAAAAACATGTAACATTCAGTTTGAACTAAAGGACATTCTCTTTTTATAGGCAAAAATATAGATTCTTCTGTCAAGACGTAGACGTCACACGAAAATCCAAAACTTAACTGGAACGATGTGGGTTGAGTCAAACTGTGCAGATTACAGTCAGCAGTGTTGAAGTAACAACTTGACTTGAGCATGCAGGCTCTTGCTAATAAATAATGGAACATTCTGGTCACATATAAAAGCCCTATAAGTGCTGTTTTTTTAAGAAGTAAATTTGAGTCAGAGCATAGTCCCCTGAACTAATCCTTATGTAATTAGTTGACATTACGCTACCAAGTGATACTGGAGTATCTGGCATAAAGGAGTAATCTCTACTACTCAATTCCTTGGATGTGACTTTTAAGGTCACATTTCATGCTCATTTGCAGGTTATTCTAATGGACCTGCATGTGACATAGAAAGGCTGAATGGCTTTTCAATCACATTTTTCCGAAAAAGTGAGTTTCTCATGATGTGTCCCACTTTAGAACGCAAAAGAAAAATCACTTGCTAAAATAATAGCTTATTAATCAAAGTCAATTTTACCAGTGACCTGATTCGTTAAACGTTTACCTTTGTCATACCAAAAGCACAGCTAGAACACTGTTAGAATTAAAGTGGTTCCTTTTGCAATGGCGTTTCCTCACCACATGAGGGCAGCAGCTCCTCACTGGTTTCCCCCAGACCTCATGCTGAGAGGCTGTGGATCCACAGATCCACACATGCAATCACGTAATGGTCCATCAATTTCCATAACGTCACTTTTTACAAGTAGAAACACACTGATAATACTTCAACATTTAAGTGCTAAACTTGGGCAATGTATTTTCTCGGCAGGTTTAAGTTAATGAAACAATTGTGTCTGCATGTCTTTAGGATAACTCCAATTTGGACTTTAGTAACAGCAATCTTTCATTCTAGATCTTTTCAACCTCTTAAAAATAAAAACAAGACTCCCATAGAAAACAAGAATGTTAATAAAAGGAAGTAATGCTGTGAAAAAAAACCATTTTAAAATACAACAGTTTGAAATGCACACACTTTACACCTTAGATACGTCAATGCACTTGACTTTAGCCAAAATAAAAAAGCATCTTTTCTTCTCACTTTCAGTAATCTTGATGTATACTTTATAATACATGTATACAAGATGACACCGCAACAAAGCAAAAAAAATAAATATCTTAAGTCACTGTTTTGAAGTTGTTTTTTTTAATATATATATATCTATCTATATATGTATAGCTTAGTTTTGGGTAGGGTGTGAGTTTCGGCTGACAAAGAGCTTTGAACAGTCTGAGGCCCTGATCAGACGCTGAGGCGGCTTTTCAGCGCCTTGCGTCGAGCAGAAGAAGCTTCTCCTTGGAACTAACAGGAGCCCTCGGCTCCTTAATGCGTAGGATGGGTTAAATGCAGAGGTCAAATGTCATTATGGAACTGACAAGTTTGTGTTGGGATAATGTGAAAAAGGAGGAAGCTGCGCCCTGGTGCATAGCGCAGTGTGTCTGATCAGGGCCTCGCCTCAAGCCGCCATTACTGTTCAACCACGGCCGGTGGGAAGCTACTCCTCTCCTTGGCCTCCCTGAACAAAAGGATCCAGACACGTGGATAGAACGGACGCACGACAAAGTCCTTTGAAACAATATTGCCAGACTTAGTTTGCACTTTGGAGCCGCAACACCTGTAGCATCTTTAGCGCCATCACTACATTGATAAAGATGGAGCTGTGGAATTTTGGAGAGTGACCTGAACTTTCCAGGTTCAACCATTTGCATATTTCAAACAGCCTGGGAGAGTTTCATGTTTTCCTCTTTCTTCCAAAGCTCTGCATTACAAAAGAACGTCAGGCACCAAATGTCATCTAGAACAATTCTACTCATAAAGCAATCAAGAATATTTACACAGACCTCGACTGATGCAAAGATGTACGAAAACATTGTTTGCAAGATGGCAACGGCGCATAATTGACCTACAGTATCAGTACATACAGGAAGGGACAGTATTTTGGATTAAGCAGCCATATTTGTTTTACAAAAGAATACTCCGACCCTCCGACAGTGGCACACTATACACGTCCTGACTACTTTTTTTTATCTTTGGTTGACCACTCAAAAGCCTGATTTACAATCCACCTTTACATCACACAACTTAACTTCTTTTTGTTTCTTTCTTCTTTATAAAAAAATGAACAGAAATGAAACAATTGTTATAAAATAACATTTGCACACACAATGTCATTCCCTCTTCCTGTTCATGAGTTCGACTGCCCCCCCCCCATTGTCACACACAGCCGCGCCCCATCCCTGCACTTCCTCTGGTCCATTCTGGAGTCCGTCCGAGAACAAAAGCACATGCAAGCCGCCTCTCAAACACTAACACGCTGACACATGCACGCAAACGGAAAAGAGCGGAAGAAATGAGGTGACAAACCAAACGCTAAATCATCCGAAACAGAGAGTAGGTGTTTGAAGAAGAAAAGAGAGGGGTTTGCTGACAGCTCTCATCTTTTATGGGAGGCGATCATCTTTAAAACAAAGTTGACGATGGCGCTGGCCGGCTGGTCCGGGTCCATCTCGGCGAACAGGTGGCTGACGTTGTCCGTTGTGCTGCCCTGCTTACGCGCCACAAAGCCAAACAGCCTGCAAAGTCCACACCACACACTCCGTTTGGAAAAGCCACCTTGTTCAAGCACTTCAAAAAAATACATTTTCTTTAGATTCAAACTAAGAGGCTCCACTTGCTGATGTTGGAGTTTGTCAACTTTTTTAATGTGAGATGCAAATGTCTAGAGAGCAATGGAGCGCAACTCAAAGCACGTGTGGCAGCTTCATCCTTTTCGTAAGTGGGGGGAGTTTTAAATGACGGCAAAAAAGTATTTTCCCTGTAGAGCTCTGTCCATGATGTTGACGGTTAAAGATACAGATAAACGTCATATAAACTGCTGTCTGAAGCGTCTGAACCTCGATGATGGACATGTTTAAATTTAATTGGTCCCCATTAGTCACTTAACACTAAAGTTTGACTTTAACTGGAAATTGGTTGACACTAAATGTGTGATACCTGAAGGTATCATTCAGGTACAAAAACAATACAACTCATATTGTGCGTCTGATTAAATAGTTTACACCTAGTTTTGTCATTTTAGATGCAGCCATCATTGATAAACACAGCACTATTCAGACTGCAGCTGTGCAAAACCATTCTTCTAGTTGGTAAAATGTCACCGCCCTTCTCGCTCTATAGAAATATACAGCAGTACTGTAATCAGTAAGAGGTCTACTTACTTGGCCGTTCCTCCCTCAGGTTTGCTCCACCTGTCACATTTTAAATAAAGTATGCGTCAGCATTCTAATGAAAAGTCGACTCCCTCAAAGGAGCATAACTCACACAAACAATCACGCTAGAAGTAGTGATATCAATAGTGGACAAAGAGCCGTCCTCCTATTGTCTCCTCTTGGTCATCATCATCATATTCTAAAACATCAATGTCATGTCTGTGTACTCACTTTCTGTCTTGTGGGTCAGTATCGCAGAACGTGACTGTGTTGGTAGGATAGTGGCGTCGGAAGAAAAGCCTTTAAAACCAGAAAAAACAATCAATACACAGTCAGTCAAAATGTTTTAATCTGGAGGAAACACTCGCTCAGCGCTTCACATAAAAAAAAAAAACTCAATTAAAACATTCACTCAGAAGGGACCACAGACTCAATGAAACTGAAATGAGTGCATGCTCTCTATCATCTCATTATGTCCTCATGTCCTTGTGAGTTCAGTATTTCCTCCACACGTACTTCCTCTGGTTGTCGGTCAGCGTGATGCCTTGTGAAGACACCTTGAAGTGCACAACGGTGGCGACGGCTGGAGACGCAGCAGCCAGAGTCTCCGATATGGCCTTGGCAACCGCCTGAGGACCCGTCAGGGACTCCATGTCGACGGAGTTGATGTAGAGCACGTTGCATGCTGGGAAGAGAGCACACGGCCCAATCAGACAACAAAATAAATGTCAAATGGAACAGTCATTCTGCAGTGGAAAAAGTAGATTCTATTAATGCCTATTTTGATATATTCATGCAGATATATTTTGTCTCATTAGAGAACATGCTGTCTGCAACCGCTTTAGAAACCAAACCATCCAATCTCATTCCACATCAAACATGTTGCCTGTTACAAACAAGAAGCTGAACACTAATGTTAACAGATGAAAAAGAAATACATGTCAGTCAGGGCCATCTTTATTTCTCTTAATTTGTGCGGGTTAAACATTGACAGACAAAGGATGCACATTCCAGATGGAAGGTTCCGTATAAAAGTGCTGGTGTTTACCATGGGAATCAGCAGGGGCCCTCTGCACTGGGATAACATGGGTATCTTGTTGTCAGAACAAGTGAGCAGGACCATTCGGGAGATGTTAATTACATGGTTATTAATGTCCTACAATCGTGAAGCTGAGCGTCGCAGGATGGCGTCCCGATAGAGGATGGATGGAAGGGAGAGTGTGTTTTACCTGCTCCTTGTTTCAGCCGCTCAGCCAGTGGATTCGGAGCAGCTACCTCTGGCACTTCCTCCGTGAGATCTTTATCAAAAGGGAGACGGATGGAGTTACCTCCTGTTTTGTTTTGTGTTTAGTCGCATCAAGGGCTTCTGTTATAGGTTCACCGCCAGTTTCTTCACTACACTTTGTGGTCATCAGTTTCAGGAAGCAATCCTTAAAAATAGATCCTTTAACTGTAGAAAGCTAATGGTTACACAGCAGAACGTTAGCTGGATCCACACACCTGTGGTGGGGATAAGTAGTTTGCAGGGCAGGGCCAGTGGTGTGATGGCATGTTGGTAGACCAAGGCAGACAGACAGCCTGTCAAATGGACACAAGACACAGTCAGAGACGCACGTGACAAACCAAAACGGACTGCTTCTGTTCCTGATTAATCCTTCTTCGGTAGGATGGATTTTGTTAAATGTGGTTTGGATTTACTTCGGTAAGATAAACCAAATATTTGTAATTAGAAAAACATTCTGTTGAATTAGTAGTTTTAAAACAAAAGAATCACAGACAGCAATTTCACACAGGAAAAATAGTGAGTTATGGTCTGGAGACGGGAAGAAGGAACAAGGAGACGCTTGGTTTACAGAAGTCAGATCAACACATTTGGTATTTGGGTCAAAGAGTCTTACAGCGTAATTAGTGAGGAGAACATGACTCAGAATCCTAACGTAATCATGAAGTGATCTATGTCATACGACTTGGAAAGAGGTGCAGATCGCGGAAAGGCGCGTGTGTGTGCGTGTGTGTGTGAGCGTCTCGGGCCGTACCAAAGTAAGGCTCGTTGGGACAACCCTTCAGCTTCACTCCTTTCGGGCTGCTCTCGATCAGGAAGTGCCTCACCAGCTCGTTGGTGACGTCGCCTGCAACAGGAGAGAGAAGGTTCAGGGCTGATGGACATGGAGACATCGCCTCACGTCTCTCTTTCATTAAAGAGGAGCTTCAGTGGAGTAAATAAATTCATCCCAGCGCTCACCTTTCTTGCTCTGATGTGCTGTGGGTGGAGGAGAGGCCACCTTCATCGCCAAGCCGTAAGCTCCCCTAAACGAGTGACTATCCCGGATCACGAAGGCTCCAGGCTCCCTCTCCCTCAGCAGGCCAATAGCTGGAACACAGTAGCATTCCCTTCTTTTACAAATGAATTGTGAGGGTAGCAAAGGGCAATCTTCAAGTAGGAAGCAAAGGTGGACGTGCCATATATTGGTGTAATATTCTCTGTTCTCCACCAGGGGTCCACTCCTCTGGTTGCAAAAACAAGTCTATGAGAAAATGTCATGGAGCTGTCTGGCTTCAATCAAGTGTATTTTAACACAGCATGATGCTCACTGAGTTTATTATGGTCCCATTTAGAATGTAATAGACATAAAGTTACCTTGTGATTGACCGGTCAGTACCACGCTGGGCCTTGATACAGGCAAAGCATTTTATATCTGAATTTGGTTAACAGACTAGGAGATCGGATGAAATCACCTCATTAATGGATTTAGACAAACTGAAAAAAGGTAGCAGAAGGTTAAAAGAACGAGTGAGAAGCTACATTTGAAAAAACAACGCGCTTTCAACGCGCTCATCATTTAGGTCAAAGCCTCAGCCTGTCCACATGTGACAGTTTAAGGAAGGAAGATAGATGAGCAACACATGCAGATGTTCTGTAATTCTCTACATGTGGTGGTCCTTATCTCCTGGAAGTGCAAGGCACTAAGTATAAACTCTGTGATGTCATTTTAGTTGAGGATGTGCTTGTATTTGACATATAATCCAATACCACCGATCTCACAACCAAACACACACACACACAGATGTGTATTTAGATTTACATGCATTAATGAAAGGTTATTTAAGCAATACGTTCAAGTTCAATCAATCCAAGCACAATTACATGCTTCAAAGGAATAATCCATTCAAACCACTCACACAGCAATACTAACATGTTCGTTTTCTAATACCGTGGCTAACTACTAACTAACTAACGTAACAAACTTCTTGCTAACAAGTTTGCAAGCTGGAAAACACACTTATCCACCAATCCAGCCCCAGCTGTCATTAAAGGAGAAGGTCTCAGCATCTCACCTTGCTCTCTGGAGATGTCCGGCTTGTACCAGAACTTGGACGTGTCCTGGACAAACTTGACGTTCAGCCTGCTTTCAGGACTTCCATCTGCAATAAGGACAAAACAAATGTTATAGAACGGAAGTGACAGAAAGAAACAAAAAACAGAAGACAACCCCTTCAGTTAATGTTTCCTTACCGGACATGTTAAACCTGGAGAAGTCGGAGAGGGTGTGGAAGTACCCGGGGTTTCCTCCTCCACTCATCGGGGACATCATCTTCCCGTTCAGCGTGCCGTGGGACACCCCTCCGTTCGGTCGATCGCCGCTCGACATGCGTCTCTTCTCTGGAAGCTGCGGCTGGAAACCAGGGGCGGGGCTGCCCTGCCGGAACCCTGCACCCATCCCCATCATGCCCCCATCTTGGTAGCTTGCAGGTGAGATGGGGAAGGAGGGAGTGGGGGGTCCCTGGTAGCCGGATGAGCTGCTCTGTCGTGACAGGTTCCCGTGCCTCTCGTCTGGGGTGGTGTAACCGCTGTGCATGGGGTGACGGTCCAGACTGGGGCTTCTCTGGGACACCTGCGATACAGAGGGGTGCGGTCCCAGAACTGGACTTCCTTGGGAGTGTGTGATCGACGGCTGCCTGCTGAGGACCGGGCTCCGCTGGGACCCCTGTCCCAAAGAGGCCTGTCTGCTGAGGACCGGGCTGCTCTGAGCCCCCTGGGACGGCCGACGGCCCAGAACGGGGCTCCCACCGACACCCAGCGTAGCCACATCAAAGCCGTTAGCTGGGGATGTGAGCTGGGCCGTGATGGAAGCCTCTGGGACGGCACACGGACGCGGCTGCAGGAGGGGGTTGTAAGTGGATCCGGGGGCGTTGGTCCGATGCTGCGGACTGCGGGGGCGGCTCAGCATCGTCTGGGATGCTTCCGGGGTGAGTGGGCCAGAATCTGTGGCCATATAACTCCCCAGCAGGGCGTTGGGGCCAAGGTAGGAGGAGGTCGGGGAGATGGAATCTAGGTAGGAGGAAGTAGGGGTATTCAGGGCTTGATATGAGGGGGTGGGAGTGGGGTAGGCACTCTCTGTGGCATGGGAGCGGAAGCCCGAATCAGTAGTGGGTTGGGACGGAGTGCTGACACTGCAAGAAAATTGAAAACACGTCTTAGACTTGGTTGACAAGGTACAGCAAAGCAGAAGCCACCATTATGCATTGGCCTCACCCCAGGGAGCTCTGGATGGGGCTGCTGCTGGACAAAGGTTGGTTCAGCGGGTGGGATGTGGGACTTGGACTCCTCTGCTGGGCTGTAGTCTCTCCCGAGGGGCTGAGGCTACGAGGGGACGTTGAATGCTCTCCCCCTGCCGCCCTGGCCACAGACTCAACGTAGCTTCTTGGAGCTGAGAGAGAGAGAGGATTGTTCTGTGAGCCACACATGTATGCTTTGTAGTTCCCTTTAGCTTGGTGGCATTGTATTTAAGTGACATCAAGCCAATGTCTCAGGAGGACGATGAACACCGAATGGCACAATGTTGAAATATTAGGCTGTAAATTGGCTGTGGATGGGACTCTTTTCCAGAGAGAAATGGAAGATTTGTGGTGGAGGAGACAAGAACGTTGATGATCGCTGGCATTGGAGCAGCACGCTTACCTTCCTCACTCTCACTGCTCTCATCTTCTGTGGAGCGTTATTGGAGACAATCGAGAGAAACAGAAGAGTGTAAAGGGACAGAGGCAGATTAAGGTGGGAGGTGGGGAGAATGTGGTTTTTTCTGTGCCGTTTTCAGGAACCAAACAACTAAGAATGGGAAAGTTAATTTTAGGTAAGGATTTAAGAAGAATTGCCCCAAAATGTCCATATAAATCCATTTTTAGTGTTTTTCAGCTGATCAAAAATAAACACATTTTAGTTTTTTTTTTTTAAAACAGACGTCTGATAAAGCGATGGCAACAACCAACCTGAGCCCGTTTGATTGAGGAGGATCTCTGCTGGGTTGTGGGGCTTCAAACCCAGCGCTGACAGTGGAGTCTTAGCAAGACCAGGAGGGGACCGACCTGAAGACAATGGGACACTTCAACACACAGCATCATACGCAACATTTTGACAGCTGCTTCCTGTTGACACAGTATAACTGTGATTTATCATTTTTTTCACTGAATTAGAGAACCTTTTCAGAATTGTTCCTATTTTCATATGGCCGACTGTCATTTTCTTTTTCAGACAACAATCTTGCTCTCTTAAAGTAGACTTTAGTGTTGATAATCCTATAATAACACACAGGTAAACAGCTGTCAAGACAGTACAGCATTAACACAGCTTAACGCACAGGAACAATCATGCTATTTTGGAGGTGAAAAACATGCATTTGACTAAAACAATGTGACCTCACTCTACCATGCACAGAGTGAAGCTCGGGCTGCACACAAAGCAGAGATGGGCAACATGGAATAAAAAGGCATTGGTTCCCCAGGAATAGTAGAGGAGGAAGGCCAGTCAAAATTGCTACTGTCAATTTTTCTGAAACTCAAATAGCCCGTGAAATGTCCCAGGAGGACCACATCGCCTTTGGTCCAACCCTGAAGACAAATGGCCTTTGTTGCGGAGGCCTATTGCTCTAAAAGTAAACTTTCCCTGCAACAAATACCTGCACAGCGCTAATCGCCATGCAGAGTGACGCCATTGGACCTTCCAGAGTTTTCTTGCATCTTCTTACTTATTGACATGTGTGGTTGGGTCGGTTAGGGTTGGGCATGAGGTGGAGGATCAGGTCATAGCTTTGTCGGGACCACAGGGGCATTCTGGGTTACAATTGACCATGTGCTTCTGTTCCCTACACAGGGTTTGTACTTTCAGAGAACCGGCCCTATTGACGATGGGAGTTTGTTTCTGGGAATAACGGGCCTTCTCACAAATGGGCTTTTGGTCAGATGATTTCTTGGGAATAATGGGCCATGCGGAAATTGTCAACATTCATCCATGTTCCTTTGAATCAAATGAAGCCACATAGTCATCAGTGTCCATGAAGAATCAGGCCCTTTGATACACTACATTACCACTGTAAGGCCTATTTAGATCTACACTGCTACAACCCCCCCACACTGTACATGTGTTCCATTCAACAGTCAGCTCTGCATTTATGGACCCATAACAATACCAACTATTGCTTTATTCCCCTCCAAACACAAATAATGATATGAGGTGGAGGGAGGCTACCTTAGGTGCAAACACATATTACTAGCACAATTATCAAAAGACAAGACATGAATGTGTGGGTAATAAAGGCTGCTGGGGGGGGGCAGGCAGGATGTTTGTGGGGAAACAAGGCAGCAAACATGACAACAGCAACACAAAGAGCAGCAGCAGAGAGACTGGAAGCCTGTCTTTGGCTGATGTGTGATGCTGATTGGAGATTCTTTTATATCATAAGTATCTGTTTATCAGCAAAAGACTTGCAGGTAGTTACCAGCATATCTGATCCTACTTTGGGTACACAGTGTCGCTTGTGCTGCTCTCATGCCAAGCAGTGCAGAACTGTGATGGTGATGGGTGGAGCTCACTTGAGGGACAGGGATGGGGGCTCCGTTTGGCTGACATTGTGGGACAGCGGTGCGCCGGTAGAGAGACGAGCTTCCTCCACTTACCAAAGCATCCAAATGAATTATTTGTTCTTACCACAGACTTTTAATCGTGGTTGGTGTACGCGGGGGGGGGGGGGGGGGCAACTGAAAACCTGGTAAAGTGATTTGAGGACTACTGCAAGATAACTGTTACTGAAATAAGTGTCACGTGCACCAATCAAGTCACTAAGCCGCACCTTTTTCATGTAACTGCAAACTAGTCTCAGAATGGAGACTCTGACAAATAAAACTCATATTTATCAAATTGTTCTCAATGTGTCTTAGTCAATCAATCAAGAATAAAGATTATTAATTCATGGCAATGAAGGTTACAAATTAGTGTCTCTGTGTACTGTGCGATGTGGTGTGAAGGACTGTTATGGGTGTGGCCTTGGAGGACCGGATGATGTCACTGTTGCCTAACACCCTACCCTACTCTAGTGTGGAGTGCATGTGATACTGCAAAAGGGCCAGTTGGGAGAGAGCAGGAGTCTTTGCTATTTTTGACACTTTGAGTAAACATGTTGTTCTTGTGAGAACAATTTACTCTTTGTGAAAAAGTTGTACTGAAAAAGCACTTGGATTTTTTAGCTATTTAAAGTGACGGTTCATGTATCTAACTGTAAAAACTAAAAGATTAGATGCCGTTTGCACATAGAACCTTCAGTTAGAATTGAATGGAAACGGTGTTTTTAAGGCCGAGCTGCACAGGGCCCTCTGTCAGCCAGAGGGGGGACTTACACAGGTTGAAGTAAGGGGTTTGCGGTGAGATGGGGAAGGCAGGGGTTTGGGGAAACACCTCACCACCAACAATGGGTGTAGGACTTATGGTGCCACCCTCCATCTCCTCGAAGGCCTCGCGGTAGCTGTGCATGTTTCTCTGAGGAGTAGAATCCAAAAACACATATCAACACGCAGAGAAAAAGAGCGACGTACGCCGTTCCGAATTGTACGCTCTCTACCTCCTTAGGGCGTCCGCCGGGGTTCATGGCGATGGCGTTGGCAAACTCTGGAGAAACACAGCGGACGGGCGACCGCAGTGGGGCGTCTACAGAGGGGTCGTCATCAGAGGCGCTCTGCTGCTGGCCCTCGCTGCAGATGCGATGGCGGGGAAGCGTTGCCGGGTCATCCGGGGACACCGAACGGGCCTGCACGCCTGGCACGACACACAAGTGGAGTGTTCAAATTCAGCAAGGGTTGGTCACTAGTGCTCCATCTCACTTCTTCCATCAGGCGATGCCATCACAGTCATTACAGGTTAATGGTTGTCAGCCATTGTGAATGCTCATCGCAGGGGCCATTGTGTGCATTTTGCTTGTGGTTCTCAAAAATGTTTAAGAAAACATGCACACACGAGGTTAATGCAGAAGCCCATTGGATCTAGCCACCCCTTTAAGCATCATGATAAGCAATTATTGTTTGGAATAGAAACACAACACACATTATCAGGAATTTCTGATCCACTTGTGCAACTTGTGTTGGTTATTTAACGTGTCAATGGGGCGGGATCTGGCTGAACCTCAAAGCAGCCATTAAGCTCATTTGAGTTAATCTGGTTTCAACTGAGAAGGGAAAAGCTACCAGCATAAAACAAACAGGATTTAAGTTAAGAGTTTTATGCTAAGATGCAATGTCATTGACTGGCTGCTGAAGATAGAAACGCATGAAAAGCTTGCCAAAGCTGCATGGCCCATTTGAAAGAATAGCACTGGCTGCTCTGTGTCCTTTGGAACAAAATCGATGGGAGGAAACAACGAGAGAACAATGGGTTTAAGAAACAAGAGGAAAACCAGCGGTGTTGTTGGTGCTGAGGCAGCTCGCCATGTGATATTTCTAGAACCAGTCGGATGAAAAGTATGTTGGGTGGACCCCAAGTTCATTTCTTACTTCTTTCTTCAAGCTTCTCTATCACACTGACATAAGAACATGCCTTTGCCAAGATGGAGGGAAACCAAAAAGCTGATAAAGACCTTAAAATATGACTGTGTGGAAAGATCAGTGTGTATAGATCAGCTGTGGAGATTTGAACTGTTAAATAGGAATGAAAGGAGCAGTATTAAACCTGCAGCTTCTGTGTGTAAATCAATGCACTTCTTTTTAAATGTGTCCTTTTTCACACAAAAGACGAATAAGCCCTCTGTCAGAATGCTTGGTGTTGGCGAAGTCCTGCGATAGAAAATCTTGGAACTGACATGACAGCATGTCAGCAGTCAACACCCCAAAACAGAAACACGCCCACCATCACACCGAGCCCTGAAACTGGGAACCAGATGTACCCACGATGCACTGCTCAGCAGCACAGTACTGTCAAACACTGAGCTGTTGCCCTAGCAACCGCTAATGGTTTCCAGCTGGACGACTGGAGATTCTCGAGGACCGACTGTTCTCAGCTATTTAGAATCCAGTCATCATGTGACTGTGGCTTGATTCAAAAAACGTTAACTTGTTGGGTTGTGTACACAAGTGAACGCCTGCAACTGGGCGAGGTCCTCTAAGGTGAGAGAGAAGGGCTCCTTTCCTGTCAAAGTGTCTTTATACTCTTCTAAACGGTGCTTGTAGGACAGAAACGTCATGATGACGTTTATTCCCACAAGATCACCCCCGTTTGACGTTGTGTTGCATCACAAAAAGGGAGGCTGAATGCAAGCAATCCTTCCTACAGACACATGTTCCCAACAAGGACGCAGGGGTCTCTCCTAGATTTGGGTCCATTGCTTGGCTTTGTAAATCTTCTAAATAGTGTGAGTGAATAAAAGCGGCCGTGAATGAAGGCAGTGTATCCTCGCCTCGCTATTGTTCCCAGAGTTTGGCTGAATGGATCTTGTGACATGTACTCTCCTGGCGAGGGACAGAGGCTCCTTTGTGCCTCCCTGGTCTAGCTCATGTGAAACTTTGACATTATCCCATTTGGATGGGTTTCTTTCCGACACGATAGTGGAGGTAACGCCTAACCTCCTAAAACTGGAGCTCAGAACAAACAGGAATGAAGGGTGAGTATGTACCAAGAGAGGGGTTAGTTTGATGATGATGATGATGATGATCACAAAGGGAAGAAGAGTAAGTGAAATAAAACGAGGAGTAGCAGCAGATGGGGCAATAAACAACAAATGCAAAAGGATTCAATACAAATCAAAGCCCACCGCACTCCAAAGCAAATGAGGTACAGACTTAAACTTGGACTACTTGAAGGAACACTTGAAAAAAGGAGCTCTCCTTTCTGTTAAAGGGTTCCTTCAGACAGGCTGGAAGAACCAACCCGAGAAGGAGTGAGAACGGTGGTGCTCAGACTGAGAAGAGCTCATGCTGGGGAGGACACTTTGGACACGAGCCGAGAATTCTGGGTAAACAGATGGATGATGACAGAAAGGAGAATGATAATGACAAAGTAGAAAGGAAATGGAACTCAAGCGAGACGAAGTCTCTAATGAAAAATGTAAATGACTGATAGTGTTGATATATATAAAAAGCTCAATCCTGTCATCACTTTTGTCTTTTGGGGCCTGAACAAATCATAAAAAATGAGGACTTCTATGATACATCTGGTTGAGAGCAATCAGACTATCTCACATCAAAATAAACTAAACTTAACAGTGTTAAACTACCATTTAGAATTGCATAATGTGGACAATAACAGCCATGCATTGCTCATCTATCACTGCTATATGTTGTATGTATGCAGGATGACAGTCAACCTGCTGCACTGGAGAACACTTCCTGTTTGGGACGGATGAGGTGACATTCAGGAACACAGATAAGCACACAGCAGGTACATGTGTGCACAATAGTGGTGGCATCAACATTACTCTTCAGTAAATGTTCTGTCCTGCACCAAAACGAACTGCTATATTGAATAATGCTTAGTCTCTACTTGTCCGGTGCCCGATTGGCCGAAAGCTTCGACTGTCGCATTCCTTCTTGTGGCAAAAAAATAAAAATAAAAACTTGGAACTGGAAAATGATATAATGAAAGTTAAAATAATTAACTAAATGTAGAGTTTGGGTACTTCTTGAGCAAAATAATAATGGAAGCTACATTTCTGTGGTGTGATCCTAACGGACTATGAAACTCTTTAAAACAAGCCACACGGGCAATAAGATTCTATGTGAATGAGATAGAAACTATGACATGGACATGAACTTACCAGCCACCCTCTGGGCCACCAGACCTTCAACGTTGAAGACTTCATCTTGCTCACTGTCCCTCGGCGGTGGTGGTCTCTGGGGCTCAGAGACCTCTCCGGACTGGGACGATGTGCTTGGCGGGTAGTTGTTGATGGGCTTGAGTTGGAAGTGACCGACTACAGAGGGGGAGGCGTGTTGGGAAAGACTGCTTCCAGCCCTCTCAGATGTGTAACACACATCGGGCGTACTAGGCTTCCCAGGTGAGACGTGAGCCTTTGACGAACAGCTGACCAGGCTGGGGCCAGAAAAGTGAGCGTGAGAGGTCGCATCGACCTTGGAGGAGGGCCGGGGTTGGCTTTGGGAGAAGGACGGCTGGGTGGTCACCACTAAATTGTTTTCCCGCAGCGGCGCACTTTGTGACTTTGGCACCAGCGGACGGCCTGGCTCCAGGTTCATCATAAGGAGATTAAGAGTTTCAATAGATTGCTCAATTTCATGCTGGGAGGCGCTGTGGCGATGAGGGAATTGTGGGAGGCTGTGGTGGCTGGGCATCCCTGCTGCCGCTGGGGGGGGACTAAAGGTGAGGCCTTCAGTGACTGGCTCCTCTGGTACACCGAACTGCTGCCACACAAGACCCCGCTGGACGGCCTCCCTGCTACTGGTGGTGCGGGTGGGGGCTTGTGGCAGAGAGATGGGCTCTGCACCAAATGACTGGGAGTGGTTCAAACTGCTTTGCATCAGAGCGACGGGTTTGTTGGATTTGGCGCCGTGCGTCCTGGCGGCTTCCAGCGGCTTTTCTGGGACACTGCGCTCCAGATACGCCACGTGGTCCTGACCGTTGACCAGTGACTGCGGCTGGTAGTACAGATCGGCTGGTGTAGCCCGACCTTCTGTGGAGGAGAATGTCCCCAGACTGTCCACACTGTTGCCCTCTTGACTGATGGGCAGCTCATCATCCAAAATGTCTGTCTCACGGTCGATGCTGCCGTGCCCGTTGACGTGGACCTGGGCAGGAACCAGGTGCAGCACGCCTCCAACGGCCGAGGTCGGGGTAGACGGGTAGCCCTGCCGATGCATGGGACCCTCCAAACCACTCAGCAGCTGCTCCAGCTCCTGTTTCTCCTGGGGACTGATCGGTTGTTGAGCAGGAGGAGCGTGGTGATGGACCGATTGTACTTCCTCAGCAGCAGGAACGGCCGTCTGGCTCACCGCGGAAGCCTGAGGAGCTAATGTCACTTCATCAGTTCGATCCGTTTTGATGGAGGCAGTAGAGTTTCCTGAGTCACTGCTCACTGACAAGGCATGGTCAACCGCAGGTAAGGCATGGTCAGCAGCGGTGGGCGGGAGGCCGTTGGCTGTGCCTGACCCTTCCACGCACTCCTTTTTACGAACTTTGGCGTAGAGGCTGCCGTCCAGGGGTCCTTCGGTATGGATGACTTCTAAAGAAATACAAGAATGATAGAGGCTCATTAGAATAAAACGAGGCCCAAGGCAACAACCATTAAGCTTTCTAAAACCTTTTCAATTATACGAACATAAAATACTAATGATAGAAATACTGAAAATACTCACACCCAATGATGTCAGTATTTTCACAGTACTTTTTCCGTTACAGAAATATATGTGTTATCCTCCAAGGAAACAGGATTCTTTAAGGACTCAGGAGCAAAAGCAGTGCAATCACAGAGGGAAATCATGTGGGCATGGCCCAACCAAACACGGGCTCGTATCCATTCTACCAGCTTCAGGAAATGAGCAGGGTCTGTGGCATGCCGGGTGGAAAAAGTGATGAAATCACAGGACCCTGCTTTGCACGTTCTCAAGACAATTGGATAAATCTGCACCACCTGAAGAATACAGCATAGTAAAAACTGAATCCACTGCTTATTATTAAATAAACTGCACAGTATAATCCGATGTAGAAATGCTTGGACGAAAGAACATCACATCGTTCATATTTATTTGGGGGGAATGTCGCAATGTGGATTGTGTCCACTGAACACATATGCACACTCATACTTTACATATGTAGCCACGTGCATAAACATTCCCACACGGCCACACCCCAGTTCGGGGAAGAGGAAGTCGGGTGCCTCCATGAGGAGAGTTTAGTCATCACTGGAAAATAAGCCTCACTGTGTAAGGAGGGTCTGCAGGCTAAAAAGCAAAACAAAAAAACATACTCAACATACTGGGAGTCACACTAAAAAGGTTGAAACACACATTCTATTCTCTCTCAGACACTGATTTATGTGTAAGGTCTAAAACTACCAGTCCTCCACAAAAGGGCTCAACATTAAGGATTGCACCTTGAGCCGAGAGCCTTGGTAGTGGAGTACTGATCAGGTACTCACAAGGAAGACAAAGTTCTGAGCTCAACCGCAAGCAAACAGTTCAATTATTGTGGATACAGGAGTTTAGTCAGGGTGGAGTTGGAGGATGTGGGTGGAACTTATTAACAAACACCTAATAATTAACTTCTTTTGAGAACTTCTTTTACATAAAACAATTGAACGTTAAACCCTGCATTCAACAACCGTTTGTGCGGTGAAACATTCTATAACATAACAACACCTTGTCAGATCCTTCTTCGGCCTACTTGTGTTGCCAAGTAACCTCATAACTCACAGGGAGGCACGTCCTGACTATAGAGCTCAGAAAGAAGCCCTCTGTGTCTCTGTGACTTACAGATATCTCCATCTAACCCTAACCCCAACCCTTCAGTGAATACTGGGCTCTGTGATGGAGCTGGGGGGGCGTGCACACAGGGGCGCACTGTAGTGGCTCCACTGTGGAGACAAACCCAACGGCACAGTGTTTTATCCTCCTAATCCGTGACAGAGATGACTTGATTGGTACGTTGTATGGCAGCGTCTATCATGTCCAGACGGGTATCGCATGCCTTTTAGCCAGTGGATCTTTGGTGACAGAGTCATGAAAACCAAAGTTATTATAGACTGTAGCTGAAGAAGGGAAGTCCCAAGCGCAAAATGTCTGTTTTTTGGTAGCTACTCACGGGAGGTCTGCACTAAAGCCAATGCTGTCCACCCTGAAATGTTTGCTGCTAAGACGGGAGGCTCCAAAGGACACATTTACTGTATATAGCTCATGAAACTGCAAGTATCACATTTGGTGCTCTGGTTGCATTACGGCACACTTTCAATGCATCAGTCATGTAGATAAACATAGACATAAGTCATGAAAGAAGAGCTGCCATCACTTTCTACGTAATCACCCTCCCTTCAGCTAAATGTAGTCCCTTCATTCGCCATGTCACACGACTCCACTGATTTCTCACTCAGAATTAAGAAATCACAACACTTTAAGTCACAAGCCTCCTTAAAGTAAGTCTACGAGGTAAATTGCAGAAACACCTGGCCTACCTGTGCAAGCAGTGGACGCCGGTACAATCCCAATCTAAAAGGATGAAAGCCCTGCAGAGCAGCCCCCGCGGTGGGACATTGGGTTTAAAGCAGGAGTTTGGGGACGTAGTTTTGGCTACGGTTTGCCCTCCTCCTCCTCCTCCTCCTCCTCTTCCTCCTCCTCCTCACAGGAGATCTATGGCAATCACTGGCTACTCCGAAGCTCGCAGCGCTAAAGGCTAAAGGCTGCCCGCCCCTGCTGTGTGTGCGTAGGTGGGAGGTCCGTCACCGCAGCCAGTTTGACGGCGTATGTGAGAGGTGTGGGTGGGGGTCAAGGATCCATTGGAAGTGGAGAAGAGAAACATAAGGTGCACGCCGTCACTTTCCATCCACGATTACACCAAGATGCCGGTCCGTCAGCCCACTGGTGTCAAAAACACCGTAATGGAAAGAGTTACCTCGCCCAACAGCGGCCGTTTAATGAGCTAGAAAGCAGGGAAAAAAACTCCACCCAGCTTAAGGCAGATGGAGAAAACAGAAAAGTTAAAGTGGGTTAAAAATAGAAGGATGAATACGTTGAGCGGCTGATGATCCGATATGGAATATAAGAGGGGCTCACTGGTTTATTGGATAAAAAATGATGCAACTTACTGAAAGAAATGACCAGGCCTGCACACACAGTCCTAAAGCTCTTCAGTGGTCAGGTTCAGATCTTCATGCCATCTCAGGACAACTATTTCACATTGGCCTTTCTGGCTTTTACCACTCAACATGGAACTGTGGCTTCTACTAAACTTCTACAGTTACAGCAGATGGAATTGAATGCCTCGTGATTCTGGATTACTGCGATACTGTTTTTCCTCATTTGACTCACAGATTGTCCCACAAGCTCTCTGATCTGGCCCGACACTTCTTTCCCTGAAGAAGATGGAAATAATGGATGATACCAGCAGGAGTCCTGTAGTCCCAGCCTCAAATAAATGACAAAGTTCACTCTTCACTTTCAAAGCCAAGCGAAGACTGATAAGCGTTCCACAGAATCCCCAATCGTACAACAGGAAATCGAATATGTCACTTTTTATGCCAAGCAGACTATTTATGTTCAGAGTGCTTCTGTGCGCTGCTATTTCTGCTGAAATGAGCTCAAGTCTCTACGAATAGCCTTTCACACGTTGGTGTGTGTTTGGAAATGCCTGCTCTGTGGTCCCAAGCATATTAGTGGGAGAACGTTTGCGATCCTGACCCCATCGGCGTGACTAATTATACAGCAGCAGGGGGGGGGGGGGGGGGGGGGCAACCACGTCTGACCAGTCTGGAATGACCAATTGGTTGTCTGCCACATCCTCTGCATTAGAAAACTTTAGGGGTTGTGACAAAACGCTTTAAAAAAGCAGTACATGAAATCAAGCACATCATGATCATAAATACTGGCGTTTCAACTTGTACGAGTCCAAGCAGTAAACGCATCATGCACACAAACAACATCAAAATGTAGAAGGTGGAAAGGTTGTGTCAAATATTTTCCAGGTCCTGTGAGCCAGATGGTGCAACTGTGTGACCTCTTGACCTTCAAACCCTGAGCTCTGATCCCTGTGGCAATAGATCCCCTTTACAGCGGAAACAGCATGTTTCCTCTCCATGGGCAAACAGCCGGGTGCTGCTTGGTGCTCGTGGAAGTGTGAGAGCCTTCAGGTGAGGCCTTCTCAACACAGGTGGGACATTAATGAGAAGAGCAATGATGGAACGAGATTTAAGGGCTTCCGTACCAGACATGATAGTAAAAGCATTTAGAGTTTAGCCCGGTAACATATTTGGTCAAAGTTAATGGCTAAATGGCTATGGATTTGGTAACAAAGCATGGCCGTATTCTGTGAGAAGGCTCAAGGACAACGATCAAAGTAATTATGTGGCCTCGTAAATCATCTCAGCAAGAGGCTGTTGGATCTGGTTTACTCATGAAGATATGAGAAGATTAGTGAATTAAAAGAGTCAATAGAGACTGAATTGAATAAATCCAATTTCTTGGCTTCAATACAAAGTGATTAATTGAATCATAATGAATCTGCATTGCAAACAAACTTGATGCTAAATGCTAACGAGGCCAATGCCAAAACTTTTCATTTGAATTTCATTGAAAATTCTTATTACATTAAGGGAAAGTCACTCTATAATATACAATATTATATATTGTACATCTAAAATGATACGAGTCATGTATTGCAAACATCGATCGCCCTAAAGCGCTCAGTCAGGTGTAAGTACAGCCTCTCATTCTATGAATGCTTGCACTGCAGCTCATCAAATATACATCAGAGATTACTTTGAATCAATGTGTGAGTGCAAGCTCTCTAGGACTAGAAGAACATGAAGGTAATGGAGGGTGGATTGGACCAGGGGGAGGATCCGGATGGATATTATATAAGTTATTCCTTTAGGATCTGACTTGAATTCAACCAATAAGCCCAGAGACTCACCAAGGTCATGCTTTTGTTAACGCAGTCCAATTTCAAATATCTTCAAATCATCAGAGATTCTAATTGTCATTTGAAGGGGAGACTAAAAAGGAAGCCGATATTTTAAACTTTCGGCATTGAAGTCCGTATAAAAGAGGCAGACAAAACGATTGTGTGCTGCAATCTTCTCTCACATGACACACTGCTTTACAAGCCGGTCCCCATTGCCATCCACTTCAAAACCTATAAAAGGTAGAAGGTGACCAGTTTAAACACAAGAGTACAGGAGGGCAGTGTGTTGTGTTCTGCTCAGTCCGACCCGTCCACCAAAGTCTCTTCTATTGAGTTAAGAAAGAAGCCTTTAAACAAACCTCCTCAATGAATCCTGGTAAATAAATAAAGTAACTATGGACTACTATATTCTCACATTCCAGATGCTAATGTTATGGATAGACAGAATCCTCACACACACACACACACACACCATGTGTTATGTATCAGCCAGACAGCTCATCAATGCCAAGCCTTATATTTCACTCTGGAGGTGGTTGTGTCTCGGGAAAAGTCATCAGCCGTCGTTAGCAGCAGGATTGCGGAGGGAAAAAGCCGAAGGCCAAATGAGGAGAGGTTCTGAGGAGCTGGCTGTGTCCATCTCACTCCAGAGGGGGGGGGGGGGGGCTTTGATCAGCTGACTCTTTCCGATCTGAAGAGACTGAGCCACCTCATCGTGCTCATCTGCTCATGCAGATCCTTTCCACAGCAGCTGGTGTTGTGCTCATCAACGTGTGAGGCCTTCAGAGACAAACACCTTCATGCTCCTGGACCGACTTGCTGGTATCACAACTGTAACAAAGTTACACTGCGTTAAACTGTGAGCGGTTTTTGTGACCTTCCAGGCAATAAACCCATTTTCATTATTGTTATTTTCAATTTTACAAAATTTGTCTTTTTATTTTTGATAGATGTTTTTAATAAATTCTGCGGAGAAGCGAGGACAACCCAAATATAAATGGACTTGGCCAGTATGTGTTCCTTGATGTTCCTGACAGTATAATCACTAGTGTCTTTGTAAAGTGAAGACAAAGACCAGTAAGGGTTGGTGCATGAAAATAACTATTTAAAAAGAAAGAGGAGAGGCTAAAATAAAAGCTTTTTCAGTTGATGTTGAGGACTAAGTCTGCTGGTAGAAACCACGTCCTGTGTCCATCCACCCATGAGTGCTCTATTCAAATCACCGAGTGACCCATGCAGAAGGACGTTCGACTCCATCAACCCAACCAGAACCACACAGCGGTGCCCCATAAAGGATGTGCAGCCATTAGTGTTTGTCTCCCTCGTGTTTTCCTACTTTTGCTTTAACTTCCAAGTGTCCTTTTAAAAGAGGCCCTTCAAAAAGGACAAAAAGATGAGGGTTTTAGGGCAGGCCATTTTCAACAAGGACCTTCATAGAACGCATAGAAAGTAAAAAAATATGAGTGTAATATTTCCTTTTCCAAGGGTGCAAACCAGCTGTGTGTATATACTAAGCGTCTGATGAGTAAACGGAGCCAGTACCTGTGGCCCAACAGAACCCCTGTCACTGAGCCCCCTGCACACAAGGTCCAAACAGGGACACTTGTTCTCTCTTTGTGTCCTATGAAGTCTTTCTAGAAGGCCTTTTTTTTCTCTTGGCCGTTACGCAACCAGAGTTGTGCAAGGTTTGGAGTCACAGCGCCCTAATCTGCCCAAAGCCTGGGACTAGACAGGGATTGATAGCACGGAAGCCTGTTGCCAACACAAAGGACCAGACGTTTCACCTCTGCATCTTCTTGGAGAACGGCTACGGCGGTTCGATGGGGTCACATGACTGATGGGGGTTGAGAGTCAGATGCAACTTGAGGCCGGTAGTTATCACGAGAAGCGGAGCCTGATGTTAACCCTCCACACCGATCCACCAACCTCTATGAGCAGTAACAACGTCAGCGGGACGGATTCCTGTTTTCACAGATTATGCCCCGGACCTCCTTCTTGTTGGGGTCAAAAAGAATTCCCCAACCAGATTAATTCACACGTTATTCTCATTATTTGATCAGCATTCTACAGAAATAAGACTTCTTGAGGGCCATGGCAAGAGTTGAGTTAATATTTGAAGCTGAGAGATAACAGCAACGATTCAGTGTTGGCGATAAAATTCCTTTAGAATCACTAATGACTTGATTTCACTGCTTACCTGGCTCTTCAACTGCTCTTAAGGCAGCGGACCATTTCAATCTCAGTCATCTCTCGGGTCTAAAGATCCTTAGTGATGATATCATTCTGTTGCATCAACTTCTATCTCTATTACGTGAGGACCACGTTAGACCGACACTGGATAAACAGTACCGCATCAGAAAATAAGCTTGAAAAGAGATTTCAAGGTTAATTCAAACATTTGTCTACTGTATTCAGTCATAAAATGTATATTCCTGGTCACAGAATGATTTTAACTAAATGGTAGAATGGAATATTAGGCTGAGAATATATTGTGAAAGAATTAAAGTTGGAAGTTGAAAAACCTGGACAGCGACCTTTCAATCACAAGTTAGCCATGGCCTTGACTACAATAAAGCAGCATTTGCTTAGTATTTGCTAATTAATAATATATCCAGTATATCATTATAGTCAAGTGAAGCCCTTCTTTTCATGATTACTTGAAAAAAATAATCTTTTGCAACTCATGCAAATCTCATTTCATTTGCATGTCATCGCTACAAAGAGTTCTCTTCCATGTGAGCACGGTTTAAACATTAAAAATAGATAACTTAAAAAACACAATGTGACTTGGATAATAGACAACCTAACGTCAATAAGTAATTATACTTCCAGAAGAAATGCAGTTTCTGGCTTGTTGCAAATAACTACTCATAAAGTACTGAGAGTCCTACTCACATGTTGTGAAAGACGTTACTCTCCCTCTCTGAGGAGCAGAGGACAAACCGAAGATCTGAACTCTTCCACAGCTATCGGAGCTTGAGACAACGCGTCAGCTGCCTCGTGCTGGAGGGACGTAGAAGAAATGCTGGACCATATGAGCCTTTACAAAGTGGCAGCATGCACAACCTCTCAGTCCCTCCTCCTCCTCCTCCTCTGCATGTGTGCAGCAAAGGGCTTCACAGGCTGCCATTAACTCCTCCGACTCCTCAGGCGAGAGAGAGAGGACCTCTCAGGACTTAAAGAGACTTAAACTGGTGTTAAAGAGAAGTTAAAGATTGTTCACGATTGAATGAGGCAAAAGATTTGACCGAATGAGGAAACTTCATTCTCAGATCCAGCAGAGAAATGAGGTCCAGAAATGTCACTGACTGCAGCATTACTATGTCTGTGTTTTTCTCTGGGCTAAATCCTAACACCAATGAAGAGTAAACTAAGAATTAGCGCATAATTATCTTTCTCTTATATGATCTCCCATCTATATACATCACACAGATCCTTTTTCTCTCCCCTCCTCATCCCAATAGTGCAGATATGATGTGATGTGCATCACTGGGACTGAATGGTAAAAAAGATCAATGTCCTCTGCTAAAATGATACTCAACTAAAATCCAACCCTCCCAAGCACATGTTATGTTGCTCCACTGTTACCTAAACGGAACTTTTAGGATCACATTTCATTTTCTCACAGGGACCTAAAAGAAACAAACAAACTCCACCCAGAGTTGATGCAGATATGTTGAGTGTGGAGCTTAGTATGATGTTTTCCATCATTGGTAGACTTTGGTTTCCTTGTAGTGTTGTGTAAATGTGTAGCTGTGACACAAATCCCTGTTCTGAAAGGCACCCACAGCAGAATAAACACAATGCAAGTCAACATCAATCTTTGGAAACCAGCAAGCACACATCACTTACCCAATGTTGACCTCAATAAAACATCGGTCCTATAATTTCGATCTTCTTGCAAGGTTTAGATAATCAAAGAAGAAACAAATGTAATTGCCTAAAGCCTTCCTCAGAAAAGCAACCGCAATTCTGACAAGCCCTGAAACAACAACTAACACTTGTAACAACATAAATCCTCTCCCTTTTTCTCTTTTGCCCCTAAAAGCCACTAAGTGCTCATTCAACACCAACAAGAGGGAAGCTAAACACTCCTTTCTCTGATGTTGCCTTCAGAGGAACCATTTCAACGCCAGCTAAGCTCATTTAAAATGCAAAGTGTATCGACCCCACTGTGCTGACGGCATCAAGTGAGGCCTGCAGGCTCCTCACCGGACACAACTTAATACTCAGCCAAAAGGCTGGGGATTCTCTGTGTTTGCTGAGTGCACTTGTTTACGTTTATAAGGGCATTTCTGCTCAATAAAGCTAGAATTACTGTGTGTGTGTGTGCGTGTGTGTGTGTGTGCGTGTGTGTGTGTGCGTGCGAAGTCAAGTTGAGCGATGGCCACAGTGTCCCCATCGTATGATGAGCGCACACAGATACGTGTCTGCAAACACTCGCTCACCTCCAGTGAAACAGAACTCTATTCTAGCCGGGCCTATTTCAAGCTGCCGCCAGGACACTTTATGGGTAGTGATAGAAGTTAGCCAAGTGACCTTTGACCTTTGGCTATCTGAGAGACAAACCAAAACAGGGTTGGGTGGGGGGGGATGGGACATAAATCCTCCAGCTAAACGCTTCTTTTTCTTCATTTTGCAAATTGCCCTTTAACTTGCAGACACTAATCAAGTTTACACTTGATGCAAAATCATCAATATTGCAGTTACAATTGTTGCAAAATGATCAGTAACAGAAGCTGGAGGAGAACTGGTGAATAACTATCTCTGTTCAAGCTGCAAAATCAATGCATTTACTCTGGAATATGCATATCTATATACATCACAACATCAAGACCGACTAGCATGCCGACAGGCTGGCTGCTATCGCTGAGGGCGTCGCGTCGCTGACTTCTGTGGGTGGCGGGAAAGTAGCACTTTGGTCCCACAGGGACCACCTCTCCCTGGACAGGAAGGCCCTGTCCATGCCTGTGGCTGAACCCAGGAATGTGTCCCACCCCGCTCACGTCCCATGGGTCCTCTGGCCTCTCTGTGGTCATCACTTCACCGTAAATGAGATCAGTAATAAACACATCGAGGACGGCATGAAGACCGTCACAATGCGGATCGAGGTTGATATTTTAAACCCGGGACAAAACATATTTTCATTCATATTTTTCCTCCTGCGATGATATGATGCATGTAATTTATCTCCATTAAACTGACGTAATAATATTGTACACCTAAAAAGCTAAAGCATTGATGCAAAGAGACAGCTGCTACCCCATGACTTGTATCAGAAAACATTCTAAAATCGGCTTGAACTTAAACCCGACTTCAGTTTGACCCCATCGTGTGAAACGGTCTTTAGAATCTTCCCTCTGTGTCACACAGGCAAACAAAAGGCGCCTTGTTCCAGAGGACAGCTTGGCTACACGCCGTTTGTGTCAGTGTGAAACCTTTTTACAGATGTACACCTACACAACGATCTCATGTATAAAAATACACTTTGACTCAGTGACTGAGGAGCTTATAAAAAGTGCTCGAGCTGCTCCTACAGGGTTCGCCAAGAACGAACCAAACTGTTCCGAGTGCTGCAGTAGTAAAGGCTCGCATGCCGTTACACAACGGGATCATTTACCTTCTTTTAAATAAGTCTTACTTACTAAAAATAAGCTGTGGGGAAATTAGTGCATGTTTTCCTAATGTGGCCATAAGGGCCAAACATTAACACCTTGTTAACGTCACAGCACACGTTGAAATGTCTCCTTCATATATTATAAGTGAAAGACTCAAAGATGGCCCCTCTAACAAAGCTCTCGCTGTGGCCATTTGTATTTGGACTCAACTCTGGCAACGTTTGTGCCGAGCTGCACCGGGTCGAGTATAAAGGACGGCACCAGTTCCTCTCACCATCCGTGGTGTCCTCACAGTTCTGGTTGAAGTTTTCGTACGAGTCCCAGCGGATCAGCGGGTCCTGCGTGTTGTAGTCAACCGAGACGCTCGGCCCGTTTTCCAGTTGATCGACACCTTGAGCCGAAGTACAAAGAGACACAGCAGAACATGTGAAAACCTTCAAATGGTGAGCGAGGAGAAAAAAGTTCCTTCACATCAAATAAACCTAATGAAGCAGTTTGAATTTAACTTTAAAATGATGGTTTTTATGTTGTTTCCTTTAATTTTATTATTAATAGGTCTGCATGAAAGTACTAAAATAAATAATCAAATTCCAATGGCAAAATAGCAAGGCATCATGTGCAGAAAAAGATCCGATATCCTAATGAAACAGAAGCCATTATTCTCACCATGGATTTTCTCTGGTCCAAAGGAGAAAATAAACTCCACTTTTCCATATTCAGGGAACCTGTCGTCTGCACACATGGAATAAACAGAATGATTGAAAAGGCAATGCATCCACTGATCCATCATGAATGAGCACACACACAGTAACGTTCACTTTGGAGCAACAGTATGCGACATCATGGGCACACACACACACACTTGTTCGACCCACATAACTGACACATAACAATTGGGTAACACTTCAAAAAGGTGGCAATGGTCGCACATGAATTGAATTTGGAGTCGTTTTGGACATTTGGAGGACTTCTGTTACCTTTAAATGTCTCATCAAGCTCGTCTTTCCCAAACACGATCCCCAGGTCGTGAACGGCGCAGGTGTGGAACTGCACCCGGAAAATCACATCTCGGCACGGACTGCGGTAGCGCTTGTGATAGCACTTGAGCTGCAGAGGAGAACCATCAGAGGAACTTCAAACAACAGCAGAACTCCACACACCGGTTCTCGGGATAGAAAGCAGCAAGGATGCACTGACAATCACATGAACAACCATCCAAGAAATACACTTTTATATATATTCATTTATATTGTATCCTGTAGGCTTTAATGAGAAACACTAAAACCCTGTTAACTGACATGTTGTTTTTTACACATTTACAGCTACATGAGGAATTTAACATGGAATGGCATTGTGGGAAATCATCGGATGCTAAAGACTAAATTGGATGATGATTTTGAAAAAAGGTGGCATTAAACAAACCGAATTTCGACTTGTGGGGCCATATCAGACCAAAACACATACGCGAGCACATAAAGGATTGAGGAGGACAAAGAAGAATATCCTGGGGCTTAGTGAAGCTTTCTGGGGGCCGTGGAGAACCTCCCACTGAGGGGCCTGCTGAGAAAACATCACTTTAAAGCTTACATGTTGCCTTCACAGCCCAGACACCGTTTCAGCACAGAAAGAGGAAGAAAAAGGCCAAGACCTAAAGAATATGAATAATCTTAAAGGAGAAATGTCCTAACTCTTCAGTTATGAATCATTTTTGTATTGCAGTTTAAATGCAGACTCCTCAGCTCTCATTCCCCGTGTTATGGGCCCGCTGAGCCTTAAATAAAGGATGAGATATGAGCTCAAACAAACGCCCTTGTGCATACAGT
The DNA here is from genome assembly GCF_949316345.1 of Pungitius pungitius. NCBI lineage: Eukaryota > Metazoa > Chordata > Actinopteri > Perciformes > Gasterosteidae > Pungitius > Pungitius pungitius. The sequence goes on from NC_084909.1 coordinate 20,484,588, forward strand.
AAGTGCTCCTCTGAAGTTCTTCATGCAGAGACACTTTGCTGATGCAGGCGGTTCTTCTGCTTCAACTAAATGAAGATGTCCCCTTCTTCATCTTAAAAGTGCGAATGGCACGAAAATCCCCAACATGTAAAAATATCTCTCACAACGAGCACAACTTTTGAAAGATGATGTCATCCTGGAGCTCAGACACAGTTGGAAGGGAAGTACATTTCCATTTTGACGTCATAGTTTCCAGCAAACATATTGTTGCTAAGGAGGGTCTATAAAACCAGGTCCAAACAGGCTTCCCCCGGGTTTTATGGCTCTGTTTCTCCATGAATGGACCCTAGAAACTGCTTCAGCACAATGCATTCAGTACATGGACCTACCTGACTGTTAGAAAACATACACTGGGAAGAGGTACAATAAACTGTCTCCATTAGTGGCTTCACACAAATCAACGTGATCAAAGACAAACATGTTGAAATGGATCCCATCTGATTTCTTTTTTAATGGGGTTCTTACCAAGATGTCCCCTTTCAGCAGAAGACCCGGTTCGATGGTGATGCAGATGCTGGTCTGGCTGTCACCCTGAACATTACTGCAACAGAACAACGCCACAACGCGTTAGCCTGCTTCATCATTCACATGATCCACAGCCCCTTGTTTGCTTCAACAGGGGCCATCTCCCTCATCTTCCTCATCTCATCAGCAGCGGCAGGCTCATTTTGGGTATTAGTGTCTACACGATTGTCTAAGTGGAAAAGTCGGATCAAAGGGTGGGGAGTGTTAATAGAGAGCATGTGAGACAAGGTGGGGAGGAATGTGGGCCTTTAAGCAGCTGACAGTCTGCACAGTACGTGTGCACTGATGGTGTCACGCGTACTTACGCTGAACGCTGTGAACGCTTCCACAGGATGGGCACCATCGCCGTAGAAACAGCCTTTAAAACACTTCATAACAGCTCCGCAGGTTAAATGAGTCAAGAGCGGCAAATAAGTCGATTTATGCAGGACAAAGGGGTCAGAGAATTTATACCTGGAGAGTGTTTCATGAATTATTAAGAGTTCCGTGCAATAACAAGGTTATAAATATTAGGTATAGATAAACTCTTTATATTCTAGCTATATAAATGGTAGGATCTGACATTTGTATGCATGATTTCTTTGACAGGAACTGCCTGTTTTGAATATCAAGTTAACCCATATATACAGTAATAAGCTGTGTGTGATATATTTGAGATAAAAATGCTTTTAGATGTTGTAAAGGTAGCATGAATGCCAGACGCATCCCTCTGAGGGAAGTCCAGCTCTCCTTCCCCCTTCCCAAAACAACACAAAGAAATCCTAGAATCCATTTATTTCCACTTTCCCTGGCCCTTGAACACCGGTGGGGTCCTCGAACAGGAAACCCCTGCAGGCGTCCACGCGGATGCCTGTCCGCCTGTTCCATTGGCTCTCCAGTCACAAATTAAACAAGAAGTGATTGCGGGATCTAAAGTGGAGAAACAAGAGCCTGCAGCTGGGGAGGCTGACTAAATACCACGATGTGAGTGAAGCACAGAGTGTAAACTGGCAGGAGGGGGGGTGGATGTGGATATTGGGGGCCAGTGGAGTTACGGGAGAGGCTATAAAGGAAAAGCAGTTTTTTATTATTATTATTATTGAGGCATAACGAGCCTGCTATCCCTGGAATCTTGTAAAAGCGTTCACGTGTGAGTGTGCTTCAAGACTTACTAGATCCCAGATGTGTACACGGGCTGCATGGCCTGGTAGATTTTGAGAAAGGGACGACAACCTGGAACACAGTTTTTGCGAGGATTTCATAACAGAAATTTTAAAATCCGGACAAGTGAGTGCATTTGTGAGCAAGCACCCACCTCCTTTAGACTCGAAGTTGGGGATGCCGTGCAGGATGACGTGGTGGAGGAACAGCGGCTTGTTGTTGATCTTGATGTGTCCGGAGAGCAGGCCGCTGAAGTACTCCACATACCTGAGAGGTGCACCAAAGGAACATGAACATGCTGCTGTGTGGTGTTTTACAACAAGGGGAGGACGGTTTAATCCTGCTTTAATCACAGCAAAGAGAACCACATGAATACTTTAAAACTGCCTTCAATAATTCATATTTTTGCATGTGATCACAATTTGGCCTCAGGGTGCAACGGCCAATAATCCGTTGGTGTAAGTGTCCTCACTGCGGCTGCACACAATCTATGGGTCACACAGGGGGGGGGGGGGGGGGGCTGACCGTTTCTGTGATGGCTGCCCCACAGGAAGCACTTTGTCCTCGTAGAAGCGCTTCATGGCGAACCGGTCCAGAGCCTGGTCAGCACTGCATTCAGACACCCAAGAGAGGTACATGTCAGCCAGGTTGACTCTTATTTACACACGCAATGCGATGTTTGTGCAGACGTGTCACAGTGTGGCCATGAAAAACAGGCTGATTTATCTTTAAAAGTGTTTTCATGCTCTGTTCATTTGTTGCTCCTCAACTATTCAAGGCAACAGTTTTTAGTCCTACTTCAATCAGTGTTCTGGACTAATCAGCAGCAGGTAATGTGCTCTTCTTCTGATTGTTGAACAGTTTAAATCTTCTGCTTTTTTCACGTGATGCCTTCAAAACTAAAAACTCAACATAAGAGGAGCACTTATAATTTGAGTCTTATGATCCGCTGCTCAAAATGATCATATCAAAGATTTGTTTCTTTCCTTCTGAAAGTCTCGAGTTGCACCGCTCCTCCCTCGCTTCATCACATCTCCGTCTGTTTGTTCAGTCTTGTGATGAACAATGCTGCTTTATCTTTTCCTTCCTTGCGTCTCAATTCAAACGGATGACTCTCACTTCCTCTCTACACGTCTGACCTCTGACCTCTGGCTCAAAGCACTGTGTCACTCGCTCCTCTGCAGGTGTAGTTGGGATCGTAGACCCACCTGGCAGAGATGTTGCTGTAATGCATGTAGGCTGCCACCACCACTCCGGTCCTGCCCCGGTTGCCCTGGAAAGACATCAATTGAAGGAATTGGTTTTTTCACATCTTCAATGCAGTGGTTTTGTTTTGGTGATGTTTTTAGATACAATATTCAAGAACTGAACACAAACCAAGGGGGAGGTGGCCTCGTCAACAGTATTCAGCACAGCTTGAACGGTTTATAAGGAAAAATGAGCTGAATCAATGTAACACCTTACAAAACCCAGAATTGCAGGATCCTCATGTAACTTGATAGTATATTTTTGTCCCCCCCCATATTTCAAACCCATTAAGCGTTGTTATACGCGTTAAGTTTCCAAGCTCGAGCCTGATGACATCATCAGAGTTATTTATTCAGAACCACAGAAGACATTTAATAAAGTTGTTTCAGGCTAGATGACTCCCCTCAAGACCTGTCAACCAACCGGTGTATCGGTACCCTGTTAAAGATTTGTTTAAATTAGTAATAGTAAAATCTAATTATAAAGAACGTCAAGATATATGCAACTGTGTCATTAGAAAAAAAAACACTGTCTGTGCATTTAAAGGACAGTTCCCAGAGCCAAAGCACTTTACTGCAATGAACCAGTCTCACATTGCACTCATTTTACATATCCCTCCATATTTAAAACAAAGTCACGGTGGAACATGAGAGTGCCTCTTAAACAGCGTGGAGCGCAGTGGAAATGATTTGTTGATATGTTTAAACTCAACGAGGCCTGCTTCCTTAGTGACCACCACAGCTTCCAAGCCCACACTCATCACCAGCATTGCTCAACTCGCCGTGAAATAACACCAGTTGTTATGACTTGTTTGTAACCTCCCTGTGGGAACATCTTGGAGCGAGGCACGGATCCAACGGTTAATTCTTGTGTGAGGAACGCCGTGGAAATGATGAGGTCTTATGTAAGGGACGTTGGTCTAGCAGTTGCATTTGGACATACTTTTTATAGTTTGTGTTGGCACCATTAAGAGCCAGACGAGTGTGGTTTGCCACTAGAGTTTAATGGGATCCAAGTCTAGGCAACAATAAAATATTGGTCAATCCGGTTTTTAAGGTATTGCTACGAGTGAAAAGGGTAAATAAACTGAAGTAGCCATGATGATTGAGGTGCCTCACCACGACACAAGCCAACAAGCACGCTAAGAGACACACTCTCACGCACAAGCACTTTCCACTTGTCATTACAGACACAGACACAGCCTCAGGACGTGGGGGGGGCCCGGCAGAGGAGCCCGAGAGCACCACCTGTACAGAAGATTCCTCCTAGCTTCACCTTGTTGTGTATGACGACGACGTTGTGGCTGTCCGCGCTCAGCCAGGTGTCCATGGCCTTGCAGATGCTGCATATCTTGTCCAGGGCAGGAGCATGGTGGTCAGGCCAGCCGAAGTCCAACACCTGGGAGAAAAGAGAGAGAATGATGGGGGGAACGAACCCTTGGGAGAGGAGAGGAGACCTCAGGTCAGCTTTACCTTTGGATTATGTTCGCTGATGTCATAACGCTTCTCACTGAGGTTGAAGAGCTAAAGGAAAAGGAAAAGTCAACCCCGTCATTACAAGTGCTCCTCATTCCATTGTATCATACTAGAGACACTATTTTGAACCATGTAGCCAGACCGTAGCAGCAGAGAGCCATCCCATTAGCATCGGATGAAATGACACACACAGCAACAGGTGCTACATCGGTGTGCTTGAAGACAAATAGTCTGCTCTGTGAGGAATCAGCTGATCGACTGAACCGACCGCATCATTACCTCATTTCCCCGCCTTAACACTATTTACGCTGTTTGCTATATTTTTGTAAAAGGAGTCGCTTCTTTGCTTCGTCCACAACGACCCACGCGGACACACGAGAACCGTACCAGGTAGCTGTGGCCGTGTTTGGAGCGCAGCATGGAGGCCACCTCCCGCAGGTTGGCAGCGTAACTCTGCTCCTCCACGCTGCCGGGGAAGGACACGGAGATGATCCTCTCCGTGATGTAGATCAGGTCCAGCTCGTAGCTCTCGTCCAGGGCCTGCAGCAGACTCGTGCTCCTGTCACAGGGACAAGCATTCCATCTTCACAGCCCATCAAACGGACATTTTGCCTTTCAAAAGGTCCCGCTGTGCTGAGGGGGGGCCGCTAGACCGTGAAATATAGTTAGGAATTTATTACCCGGAAATAATGTGAAAGCACATGTGATTTACACAGGCTTGTGTTTATCAGATCCGATTGTTAAACCATCCACACCCACACGAAGAGTGCAAAAGTGGCTTTGTTGATATTGAGATTGAACAAAACACAAATATCCTGAAACAGGAACACGCCACATACAGCACATGAGCGTTTCATCCCAGAGGCGTTTGAATGTTCTTTTGCCAACTGATCTCATGAAGCATTTAAAAAGCCAACAAGCCGATGCTTTGGAGGAAAAAGGACTTTTGAAACAGTTCAATGCAAAGAAAGTGAATTGTTGTGTTTCGTGTTTCCTCCTACTTCAAGGAGCATTAGCTTCATTTTTGGTAGAATCTACTACTTGAAATCCCTGAGCGGATTTGGTCCATTTCTACAGAGAATGTGGATATTGAGATGGAGAGGTTAAGGGAGAGGCGTCTGCACCCTTGGGCCCAGACTGCAGCATATTTCCCACATTTGTCAGCCGTGAGAAGCCCCTGAGGAAATTGCTCATATGTCTGGGACGGAAGAGCTCTCCATGTTTCTGATATGAGGACTGTAACCTGTTCTGTACTGTACATCTGGAGCCACTCATAACCTGCTTACTGCAAATTATTCATGAAAACTCAAATGTCACACATGCTCTATTTGTTACTTTGAAATGGAAGTTCAATGGTCTTTTATTGTTCATTTGCTAAATTTATTAGTGCTATTTCTCTTATTTCCTGCATCTCTCTCTCGTTCTCTCCTTTTTGCATCGTTTTAAGAATCCATTTTTCTCCTGTTTTCCCTTGTCAGTCTCTGCATATGTATGCATGGCTTTGGCCCCCGACTGGGTGCAGCCGGGCCCCCGTGGTTTGGTCCGGTTCCAGATCAACCAGCATGTGCTGACCGGCCTTGCGTGCGATCAGCTGAAGAGATGAAGCAGACGTTAAAAGAACGAGGCATTAGCTCGCCATGCGCTCAGATCCAGCGCAGCAGTGACCTCATTGGTTCATTTGAGCAGAAAGTAGACCTGTTTTATAAGAACACCTGAGACATTGGGCTGTAAAACATCGCCCCAGGTATTTCTTAGCAACAATAGCGTAAGATTCCTGTTTCATAGAAAATCTAAAAGCACCCCATACTTCATGGTGACGAGCACCTACAGTTTTTACAGATTTCTGATGTCAATGATTTGTCATTCGTACAATTGACTCCAAATGCGTAAAGCTGCACTAATAGTTTTTGGATGAAATGGCGTGCTTTGAGCATGTGATGACATTCCATAGTAAATTATTATTATTAACAGCACTGAACTTTCTGATCAACCTCATTGAAAGCAAAGAAAAACATTTATAAACACACCAATCACCAAGCGGGTCACAGTTAGCGAAATGCTAACGTTAGCTTCAGTGAGTGAGGCCGAAACCAAAGTTCACCTTCCATTTGTTAGATGGCCCAAAACCGTTCTTTCTTTCTAAAATACATACCATAGAACATACCAAGGTGCTATTTCGGTGGCATTTTAGTTTGATCACAGCTGTAGAGCATGAGGGTGAAATATCTCTGTGTCAGAATGTCTGGACACAACAGCCTGGACAAGCAGAGCATCACACACCACTGTGCTGTGAAAACCCCTTTGATTTTCTGCTTTATATGGGCGGAAATCTCATAATGTGAACACAGATGTTGAACTATTTTTATACTCTGTATCAGCTGCGAGGGAATCAAATTGTCACTCAAAGTTAGCACAGCACATTAGCCTGTATCAGGCTTACTTACACACCTGGCACCATCTGTGACTCCCTCGGGACCGAGGTCAGAGGGATCGACACCAAATCTCTTTGTGTCCAACTAAGCAGCATGAGGTCCGGTTCAATGGCAGGGCATGTTGCTACGACAAATCTCATATTACAACACCACTGCGAGCTGAATGCGATAGAGGTCGGGTAAGGTTGTCCGTGATATTTGTTTCTTCGTTATCTTTTTTTCCTTTTGGAGAAAACATTGAAGATCCATTCCAAAAATACTTCAATAGATTCAGTCCAATAAGCAGAATGAAGCCTTTTATGGGAAACTTAAGCAGAGTTGAACCAGAGTAGAGTTCCTACCTTGATGGTCTGCGCCGGGACTCCATGCTCTTTGAAGACTTTGTGGAGCCCTGGAAAACAAAAAGAAAAATTACAACGCTTTAATAAAAGCATATAAATTCCCACTTAAATCAAAAGTTCACTGCTGTGTGAAAATACATCAGAATATTTGATATTAAGTTACATCAAGAATTCCATTATCACTTTGTTCATAAGTCAGTCCCAGAACCAATCTGCTCTGTGACTGTACCACAAGTCCCATCTGGTTTGGACTCCTCCAACTATAATCCCTCTCAACATGACCACCTACAAGTGGTTCTGGTGTCCTGAGCTTTTAGCAGTCGGGGAGGTTTTCTGGGGGCCAAACTCAATTAAAAAAAACCTACGAACCGAGTGCAAAGTGTGAGCTGAGGTTGTCTTTCAACCAATGGGAGCGCTGCAACGCTCGTTGGGCCGGTGGGGGCGGAGCCAAGTCACAACAGTGTGTTAACACTCTGCAAGCCATTCATTCTAGTCATTCTGCCCTTAATGTTAATGTTATTCACTTTACACTTAAGGTCGCATTTTACACAATGTGCGCAAAGTGCACCTTGCAATGAGCCCTCTGATAGGATGCCGTGTGAGGACGGCGTCACATGCGCCCCCCACAGGGCAAAGCAGACAGGCCCTTGCAGAGGAAGTGCGGCTGAAGTTGATTGACCGTGTTTGGCTCCACTCTGCCTAGTCTGTCCCGCCTCCCCCTCGAAACCAGCTCTAGCAAAGGGGTCAAAGGTCGTGTGGACGTGGGCGCTTCCATGTGGTGTTTGGGTCACATGTACACAGGAGGGGGCCGTGATCCATCATCATCCATTAGGTCGGACTGGCTGACTGAGCATCGTGTCGAGGGCCTTCTGTCAGAGAGCCCCTAACGGATCTAAAGGAGACATCATCCATGTGAGTGGCCTGGTCCAGTTTTACTGCTATTAGGTAACACAGGAAAATCCTATGAATCTGCAAACATCGATACACATTGCACGTAGCCTTTACAAGATTACAAGCCAGCTGTCAAATGAGTTGGTGAATTTCCCCATACTTGGCATTGCAGTAGTACCGGTTCCAGCCACTCAGCGAGCAGTGAATGCAGTTGTGTAGTTTTGTGCCCTTACTTTGTGGTGGCGCACTACCCTTATTTTTCTGCATTTGATAGGCAGGAAGTTCGAGATTAAAATGAGCAGAGGTCAAATAAAAGAAAACATGCAGCCTTGTCCCATGTTGACACTGTGATAGTCATTTCTTGGTTGGGCTCGAGGGGAAAAACGCAATTGTTGGTGGGGCTAGAGCCTTATGTCATTGTGTGAGTGTGTGTGGAGGTAAACGCTTGACTTCTACATGACTTTGTTTGATTTTGACTAGAGATGTTTTGATATTGTTTTATTTGCATGATTCCAAGACCTGAATATGTGCATGGACCGATCCGATATCAAAGAGCCTTATAATAATAATAATAATACTATTATTAACAGGTGTCTGTCCCTACATGGATGGGATTAATATGAGTTGCACATGCGCAGCAGTGACGAGGCAGGATGGGATCGGGAGTGACACGTTATGTTGATGATCATCTTTTCAAGTTTTCAGTCTGCGGCTCGACTCAGGCGACACAAAGACGACCCCCCCCTTTTTTTCTGGGCTTCAGCCTAAACGTTTCAGTATGTTGCCAGGGGCAATAACGTGAAGGACAGAGATGAACGACCAAGAAATGGCCCAAAAGGGAGTTCAGAGACGAAGACGCTCTCCGAGCCGCGGTACAACGTTCCACCGCTTCGACCCGAACGCAAACAAACACCTTCACTACAGACGGGGCTCATAGGGCGGTGCAAAGATGGCAGTAAATTCACACCTTTTGCTCCCGATGAGTCTGAATTGGCAGGCAGAGCATTTCACGAGTGACGACGTGCACGTTAAAGTGCAACCATCTGCAGCCTTTGACAAACTGAAAGACATTGTGATGTCCACGTTGTGGGATTCGATGGATGGACGACTATCGATGCTTGAAGATCTAAAGCGTAGCTCGTGAACTATCGTGAGACCTGTTACTCTGCTCTGAGAACTGGTGTTTAGAGGAGGGGGGGGGGGGGGGGGTAGGAACTGGAGTGGGGGGTCCAGCGGGCCAGCGTTTCCAGATGAAAACCATCTGTGGAGGTTGACTTTACAAGCAGGCCATTCAAATGAACCCTCGGAGGGGGAGAAGCGGGTAAGACGTTGGGGGCTGGTAAAAGTCCGCCAAGGAAGTGAGAAGAACTGCTCTCTAACAAAGAGGAAAAAAAGCCATGAAGGAGCGGGACTCGTGTCGACTAAACTCCATCCATCCGTCCGCTCCTCCACCATGTCCTACCTTCCTGAAAAGGTGGCCTGTACTCCATCGCCATGCCCCCCTCAGAGAGGAGAGCCGCCTTCTCAAAGAGCCTCTTTGGTTCATCTCTGGAGTTCCCACTGCTCCGTGTCCGGCAGTGGAGCCTCCTCCGTGGAGCCTCTCCCGTTCCTCCAAAAAGAGGAGGTCTATTTTGGGCTGTAGCTGCCTGCAGTGGGCCACAGGCTGCTCCGGCTCAGACCACACTCCTCCACCAAGCTGCTGCTTTCTGTCTTCCTCTGTCACTCCTCTCCCTCTGGGTCTGTGTGGTGGCCACCCTCCCCCCTCCCACTTAGCCTCCCATCACGTTATCTCTCCCCCCATAACTTTTTCCTCCCTCTGTCCCTGTTTCTCATCTGTGTTTCGGATCTAAAATGCAACTGCAAACCCTTCCCGTCGCCCCGGGCAAACTCTGGGCCTGAGACAACACACAAGCACACATACGTCAGCTGATTAGCGCTTCACCACTCTGTGTGTGTGTGTGTGTGTGTGTGTGTGTGTGTGTGTGTGTGTGTGTGAAATCATGGACGGTCTAACGTCATTTAGCAAACATGCTTGTTTGTGTGCGTCTGTGTCGGAGAATCTTATTCTGACATCAGAAGAAATGTGCTTTTTGCAGTTAAATTCAGACAAACGTCAGTTTCATCAAGTTAAGAAAAGCAGAAAAACATCAGCACATCCACACTGATCCAGTGAAGCGAGAGAAGCAAGTCATGAGACGGATGGTTTTTGATGCTCTGAGGCGAACGTCACAAGAGTCCCGTGAGCAGACACACACACACACACACACATGTTCCATCCCAAGTTGAAGACCAAGTGATGAGCAGAGAGGGGAAAACGCGGGTGTGTGCTCCTCCGTACTCAACACGGGGAATGCCAATGAAAGCAGCCCCCCCCCCCCACACACACACACACACACACATGTATTTTGATCCTTGTGGTGAAAGCGGGTTTGCGGCTTTGGGTGGTAACTCTAAATAGGTTACTTGATGCTTCCTTTCCCAGACAAAATAAAACTCACAGGAAGTTGTATCATAGATAGAACATGTGTGCTCTCATTGTTTCGTGTTTTCACCCAACACACACTTATGGACGCCCGAAGCCACACAAACCACTTCATTAAAGTCCATCCGCTTTTTCTAAAACAACTATAATTGACTATGGAGTGAGATCATAGAAGTGGCAATGTGTGTTTGATTACCCATCAGTCCCTGCGGCGTCTACCCTGAAAACCGCGGTGAAATCCCAACGCAGTAGCCATGAACGACGCAAATGTCTGAATCTGCGTCCTTGTTAAGTGATTCGGATTCTATTCATGTTGCAACAGGCTAAAAGTGGTGCTGGTCGCTAGTAAAGCACGCGGCGGGTTTTAGTGGAAAAATCAAGATGATTTCACAAGTGTTTCATATGTTACTGTAAGTTCATTCGTTTGGTGGATGGAAGTTTATCCAACGTTGCTGCAGGAGGACAGAGGTGCCTTTTATTTTGAAGGGCCAGTGTGAGAATGTTCGTAGGAACAGGAGTCATTGAAAAGTTTGCTTTACATTTTCATCACTAAACCGGTTCACATCTGATGTGTTTTTGATGCATCTTGCTGTATGGTAGGATTAGGATGTATTCAATAATGAACCAGTCAGAAGGTACATCACAGACCACTGGCCCTGTGGCAGATGTAGGAGCAAGTGTGTGTGGGTCAGCGCCGCGTCGTCCTTCAATAAGAGGATTTCTATTATTAAAGCAACAGCAAAGTTAATTAAACAAACATTGCAATCATATTTTTTAACACATTACTTATGTGTTATATGTCTAATATTGTCTTGATTTTGTAAAATTGGTGTCAAAAAGTGTGATTCTGAACTCGGCAGCTGACCTTAACTTTTGACCTTCCAGCGATAGAAAGCCTGACGCTGCCTTTGAAAACTAATGGGAACAGAATCAGCAGCCTCAGAAACACTTGAGTTACAGCGTTTTGGCACCAGGGGAGCAGTAAACAAAACGTATTTCACGTGGAGAAGGAGAGGACCCATGAAACCATCACTTGTAGACTCTGTACGGGATCAAGTCTACTCCTCAAGTGGCTCTACTTTAGAAGAGTACCAGCATTTTCAGGGCGTATTTGGGGCAGAAGAAGATCTGATCTGTCTGCTCACTTGAGGAATCCAAGCAGAAGAGACTCACCATGGTGTCCAAGTGTTTGAGAGGGAGGTCGCTGCTCGGTGCCTGTTCACAGAAAAGAGGGGGGGGGGGGACAGAAAATCGAGTTCAGTACTTCCAACCCTTCATAGAACCGTATGTCGCGGCGTGTCACATGGTCTGCTCTCGGTGCCATTCTTTGCCCTAATGTGGCGCTGCAGCAGAGTGGGGCTCCACCTTGAATGCGTGGGACCATCTATAATCCCTCTGTGCAAATATTTACACAAAGAAGTCTGCTTCCATTAGCCAAGACCTGAGAGTCCATCCGTGGAACTCTCCTTTCCAACGCCATATACAGCTATGCACACGCGGAGGGAGAATAAGAGACCAACCAAAGACAGTCGGTGCCTCCTGGCTGCCGGGTTTAGAACAAGAGAAGAAGAAAAGCATCAGAGTGGTGCGTGATGTGATGTGTGGGCGCGGCTCCCCGCAAACTATGGAATGCCGTTTTATTCACAATTAAATGAATAAATACATAAATACATGAAATATGCCTTTGGAATACATCGTGAAATAAATAAATAAATGAGGCAATAAATAGCCTTTTTTTGCACACGGCTCTTTTCTCTGTTCTGAATGTGAGCGATAGCCACGCCCCCTGATTGCATAATAGTGCCATTATTAAATAAGAGTCTCTTGAAATAAATAAATGTGCACTTATGAAATAAAAGTATCATGAGATAATTACATTTATTTAATATGTATGTATTTATTGCCTCATTTATTTATTTCACGATATATTCCAAATGCATATTTCATGTATTTATTCATTTATTTAATTAATTGTGAATAAAACGGCATTCCATAGCAAACGTCCACACACGTACACATGTTAAGTAGCATGACAGATTCCGTTTAAAAAGACATCAGTCATAGAGAGGATATCAAATGACTAGTGATATAATTGACAAATAAATGAGCAGCTATTGATCCGTTGTGACGTTGTGCGTCTGTCGGTCTTTCCTTGTGCAGAGCGTAAATGTCGTATCTCTTGGACACCTGACTCGTGTTGTCACAGGGGTTTGAGAGATTGTCTAAAAGTTGAAACTCTTATTGAAACTTAACACTTTCTCAACAGCACAATAAGATTGTAAAAAGTTTTCATTTTTGTTTAATTGACTTTGAACAAAATCAGGAAAACTGTTATACACATACATACAAGTGTTGGTACATAGTTACACATGACCTGCATATGTAAAATGAATGCACATACGTTATATTCTATATATAAATAGTGAAAATGTCAGCGTTGTCATGGACAGGGTACATCGGGCCTTGGCTGTACGGACCATAATAAAACCTATTAATATCACCAGACATATAATTACGATGGAAGCAGCCTCTTGTTGCACAGTAAGCACTCGGCGAGCTGCATTGTGACACAAAGGATGCTCTGCTGCTTTCAACGGAATATAAACTGTAAACCCAAAGGGTAAATTATAGTCTGGCTGTGTAGGCCCAAGAATATGGACCGACCGCCCAGAGCAAACCACCAAGCACCACACAGAGGGAGGGAGAGAGAGGGAGAGAGGGAGAGAGAGAGAGAGAGAGAGAGAGAGAGAGAGGGAGAGGGAGAGGGAGAGAGAGAGAGAGAGAGAGAGAGAGAGAGAGAGAGAGAGAGACCCTGTTACCGACCTACCGATGACGTTCCAAGTTACAACATTTAAAGACAACCAGAGGAATAAGGGAACAGGGATTTGATTCATTATAAAATGCCGCGGCAACACAGTTGTTTATTTGTACTTCCTGTCGGATCACAACGACGTGCTTTCTCGAGGTGGGTGTGTAGCTGTGGTTTGTTGTTGTACATTAGACAAGTGGAAGACACAGTTGCTTCAAGGAATGAAGGAAAAGGAAACACCAGACCGACGCTTCAGCCTCTAAATGCATACTGTGGATTTACTCTGAGGTCACAATATGCAGCCGCAGGCATTCTCACACAAATAGAACCTATTGTGTGCACACCCAGAGGAACACACACAGGGACACTCACACAAACCATCCTCACATTGATATATTCCAACATGTGGGTTGAGAGGAGGGATTATTGTGTGTCGATGGGGAATCATCAGAAAGCTCAAAAGTTGTCGTCTTTGCCCTCATCACAGGACGCATTAGGAACTGTAACAAAGACCCATTTTTATACGCCTCCGTTAAATCAACACAATACTTTTATAGACTGTTTCATAGACTGAAATGATGAGTTTCTGCTGGTGAATAACAGCAAACTGTCTCGTTAATGCTGAGACAGCAGCAATCAGCCTGGTACCATGTAATGAATACACAACAATTACAAGACTATTCTATTTATTGTCTTGGTGGTAGTTTCTCACACACACACACACACACACACACACACACACACACGTATGATTTGTTATTGACGATCTAAAAAAATGGAAACATAATTCATCTCAATTATTTCTCTAGAATATAATGTGCAAATCTTCCCTGCTGCTTTGTGGCTCCTTGGAGCCTCCTCCTCTACCAAGTTATATCAGCATCATGTTGCATTTGTTCTCATGAGAGGAGCTAAAAACAGGCTCGAGATCTCCCATGTGGGAACAAAATAATAATAACAGACACAATAATAGCCGAGCGGTAAAACTATATTTTGAAAACAAGGTCGGTATCTCCTGCTCTTCTGCTGGAAATGAATACATGTGGTAAAAGGGTTCTTCTTGGTGAGAACCATGATAAATTATCCCTTCAGCAGGTGCTTACGTCTGCATTCTGTTACTGATTCCTAACAAGTGTCTTCATCACGTTGGCTGGTGAGCACAATGTTTTATTACAGCCAATCACAGCCAAACAAGAGTCACATCAGGATCATTTTAAATGAGCCTTTCAGAATGCAGTCCAATCCGTCACATGCGAGGCATCAGAGTCCAACACGTGTGAAAAGGGAGCAGAGCAGCTTCATTCCACAAGCTGCTGCTTTCACCCAGTTATTCTTCAAATTGTAGCCCCCGCTCCTTTAGGAAGGCAGAGGTAGCTAGCGTGCTTGGGGAGTTTCCCTCCTAAGTATGGCCCCCCCCGGGGGGGGGACCCGAGGGCTAAATACACAGCCCACTGAGCCCGGCTGGGCCGGAGACAGCTTTCTGTGAGAGGAACCACTCGGTGAGCAAAGCCGTCAGGAGGAAACCCGGCTTCACTGTGCGCGTCCACGTGGATGGTTTCCAGAGTATAACCATGCGTGTCTATACGTGTGTGTGTGTGTGTGTGTGTGTCTGTGAGTCAGAAGAAGGGTGTGCACTTCTAGCCTGGGTACAATTCTTTGGAAACACACACACACACACACACACACACACACACACAGGCAGCTGTACTCTTATGTTTACAGTCTGCATTTTGGACGTTGGCCCAAACTCAGAGCCTAGCAACGTGAATTCATGTGCATGATGCAGGCTTGAAAAGGTCCAGGCCTTTTTCCCTCATTGAGGCCACGGATTCATGCCCTGATTATAATAATATAATACCATTGTCATAATGCCAGAAACACCCAGCAGCGCCTCCTAGTGGAAATAAGCATAAACTGCAGGCCTCACACATGATGACGGTTCACCTGAAGCTCCTCCAAAGTCAAATGAATTTTGACGTTGTAATCTCTAGCTGATAGAAACAGAAACCTATTTGATAAGATGGAAATAAATGTAAAGTATGCCTAATGTTCATTACTTTAGAAGAGTTTCCTAAGTTTCTCTATTTTTAGAAAGTGGGGGAAAAGTCTCTTGTGTTTGTTTACCGTCAGAATGAAAGCGCAGCTATTTGGCAACACCCTTAGAAATAATGTTTTGTCCTCTAGTGGCTGCCTAAAAAGGCAATCTGCCTCTCACCAGCTGAAACAACCTCAGAGCCAATTCCTGTGTGATTTAAACGGCCCATTTAGTCTGCAACCTTCGTCTTTCTTCTCCCTGGAGGCAGAGCTTGTGACATTCACATTAGCACAGCATTTACAACAGCAAGTAGCACCACCACCTCGGGCCAGGTAAATCAATACCACACGATCAATAAGAAACATACAAACAAACAACAGAAACATCTAACTAAAAGATGTAAAACAAAACTGTTTTCTTCTGTATTTCATCCCAATTTACAGTAACTCATTCATTTGGGTGAAAGCATTTTGTAATGTCTCCATAAACATGTGGGAACAATCACAACAACATAATCATGTACTCATCTCTACTACTTCATCCACCTCAATAACAAGCACACACACACACACACACAGCTGGTCCTCTCTCATGCTCCGTTGTCCTTCATCTGCAGCGTTCACACAGCCATGTCCCACAAATGTAAACATGGCGCTGAGGAAGGAGGGGCTGATGTATCAAGGGTTAGGGTTCGGGTTGGAGTGTGTGCGCTTGTTCCTGTTCCCACCCCCCATGAGGTAGAGGTTGGGGGAGGGGGGGGCGCTTATAAGGGATAAGGAGAGCGCTGTGGGAAAAACCTCAGAGCCGTCGGTGACCCTAAACCACCTCCTCTGTGTTTCTCAGCCGGTCCCTGCTCCTACTGATCCGGACCGGACCGCTCACAGAGCCTCCTGCAACATGTGAGAGGGGAGGGACTAAAGGAGGGAGTGTGTGTGTGTGTGTGTGTGTGTCAGTCACACCTACATGCACACACACACCTACCACACCAATCACTGTTTTTCTGGACTCTGCACATGTCCCAATATGGTAATAACTCATCCTGTAAGTAACCCAGAAAAGGGATTTGTCCAAACCTTATCTAGACAAGTCTACTTCATCTCTGCAATATTTAACTTTTATTTCCTTGGCCCGGCTGAACGCCTTTGAGGGGTAAGATACGTTGTGTATGTCATGCAATAATTCATTACCTCTATCAAAAGACATTATGTAATGTAGTAAATATCAACGTTCACATCAATATGCTGATAGAAGTAAAGCCCTATTCATGCCTCCTCTGTACACTCTAAGCACGTAGATTGATCTTTTTATAGATATCTATCCATGGATCCATCTACCCAGCCACAGCTTTTGTGTACTAATATTTTTTTATAGGTTTTACAGGTATTTGATAAATAAACCAAATCAAAGTATTAGATTAAAACCTCGACGTGACACTGCACCCTATCAACACTATTACAATTCATCCTTGGAAGGATGGAAGGGTGGGTTAAATACAGCGTGCTGCTACTGAAAGATCTGTAGGATGACTTCAGAAATCACCAGTTTGCTTCTAATTTATAAGACAAATTGTGTGTTTGAAATGTGAAGAATTTGCTTGGGATTTATATTAAATAACACAAGTAGACGTTGTGTATCAAGTGTTGAGTTTGAAGGTTCATTTGAAAAGTGCAGTGGTTGCTCTGCTTAACAAACTGCCTTCTTTGAGGTAATTGTGTAATAAAAGCTCTGCCAATGAATGGATTAGTTAATGGCTGAGTGCATTCCCATAATTAAGCAGTGACTTTCTCACTTTGACGCAGCTCTTAATCCATTTTATCTTTGGCTTTGGATGCCTGCAGAGGACAAAGTGAGGGTCCACGTCATCCTACATGTCCCTTAGGGCTCATGTGTACACACAGTGGTTAATTAACCCATAAGAAACACGTAGGAATGCATTGTATATTCCTTATCATACAGGTTCTTCATGGTCTGGTTTTGGGATCATACTGAATATTTTTACAGGGTGCCTGGTCTCTTCTTGTGTGCAGAGCGTAATACGGGGCACATCAGGGAAATGTGTGTGCTTCTAAACACAGCGCTAATTGGACCACATCGAGACCATCTATGCCCTGCAGTTACTCATTACTCAGCAATGTCCTGGCCTTGTTCCCCCACTGCACAAGACCTATATATGTATATAATGGGGGAAAAAGCTGGCTGACGTAGGTGTGAGGGGTTTATGGGTTTCAGAGTGTGTGTGTGTGTGTGTGCGCATGCATTCTTCATGTGTGTCTCTTGGGGACGTGCGTTTAGATGAGCAGAACGTAACCAGGACCCTTGATGTCTCCACCTCCATCAGGCAGCCTTTTGTTTTTGTGCTAAATAAAACCTATTCCCGACATGAGGGCACATCTGAGGAATGCTCCCAGCATGCTTTGCAGCACGTCGCGCACACACCCAAAGGGTCTGGTGGGGGGGAGTCCCCTCCGTCCTCAGCACCGTTGAATGGGATCTTCCAACCGCACGTCAGGAATTACAATAAACAGCTGGCTGTCGGCATCAATTTCCTGTTTCCTAATTCCCTCTCTCTAATTAGTCCAATATTATATATTTCAAACAAGTTGTACATGCTGGTGCACTTACAGTCACAGTTTAGCATTTAGCCAAAATGGAAGATAATATTCAGTACTAGATTTTAGGTAAAGTGGAATCACCTGAAACGGGAAAAAAATCAGGAAGAAACCTTGACGAGGGACAGCAGGAGGGCCAGAACTGGGGTAATAAATGTTGTGTGTATATCAGAGTTTCATTCAGAATGGAGTACTATCATGTGGTAATAAAGCTGTGTACTCCTTGTAGCTGGTCCCATCCGAGCGGAATGTCCGGACTCTTATAAAACACGTAATATACGAGGGACGATCATTCTGCACCTGAGCCGGGCGTAAATCATGTTGGTCTCAGGCGAGGAATTCACCAAACAAGGTGCTGAGGAGAGCTGACACGCTAGAAGGCGTGCACGCTCACACGCGCACACACACACACACTGCATCTAGATCCAGAGCTGACACATAGTTATCAATGGAACACCCTAACTCAACTTCAAGTGCATGAAAGTAATGCAGGAAAGGTAAACAAAAAAAACGTTTTACAGCTCATTTCATCAGCATTTAGGAGAAAAATCAGCCTTCGATGCAACGACAAAAGCCTCAAGGGAGACAAGATGAAAGAGGTCAAATGGAGGCAGATGCCCTGCGGCTTCTAATCACAGTTTATGTATTAAAATATATTATCTACTTGGAGGAACAGATCTTATTTTTGGATTTTCCTGTATACTGCCCGACGACAGATGTGATGAAAGGAGCATGTTGGATCTGCCTATGGAGCTCTAACAAATGGTGTAAGCTATCAGCAGTGAAGTAGCAGCCTTCAGGTGAAGTCACTAAAGTGTAATGTCATATTTCCATATAGAAGACAACATGTCTGCAGCAGCCCTTTCAAAAAATGCCCAAGAAAGCTCAGCACATCTAAAACAGATGTCTCCGTGTCCAAAGCATCTAGTGCAGAGGATAATAACATGCCCTCGCTTGATCACTGCAGATTTTATGAAAGAAAAACAAGACATTTACAGAAATATTTTCTCTGTGAGCATAGAAAAGTGCAGGGGATATTTGCTTTGGTTTGTCAGGCATCCAAAACCGTTCAAACACACACTACACGAGAAAGAGAGTGAGGTGATGATCTCCAAGTCCAACACAAGGTCCACTGTGGAGACCAAATAAGGCAACGGAGCGGGCGTCTTTTTTTTTTTATTGCACTTTCATACTCAGACGCAGACTCAAACACCAAAAGACGTCATCGTGATAGCCAGGATTCAAGGACACAGCTTTCTGTTTACCTTTGTTTGTTGTCGTGCCGCAGCGGCTCAAACGTCCAAAACTCAAGAAAAGGAAACCCCTGCAAAAGGTTGAGTACGTTCTAGTCTGTTTACATAGCTGCAGATCCCAGGTCTGTCTCAGGGGCCCCTCCAGATAATGGTGCATTATGTGCAACGGTAACTACCTTGTTAGTGTAGCTGATAGAGGCTGTGCAATAATCCTACAGCAGGAAGGAGCCAATGAAGCCTGCTGAGCACGTACAGCATGGAAGCAATTACTCAAAACAAAAAGTCCTACTTACCAGCTCATAGTTTGTTGCTGGAACACACGATGAAGACACCTAAGAGTAAAAATAGAAGTGGTTAGTCATCGTGTTGCTTATATCCAGTTCTATTTGTACATGATGTTATGAACAGCCCTGCTACATTCCTGGTTTGCATTTAGAGGGGCTTCATGACTTCATACTTTGATACTTTGACTTAAAGGTACTTTATGTAGATCCAAACCACAATGGAGAGACAGGCTTCTTTGGACCAATCAGCCGGCTTGTTTTAGTGTGGAAGGGGTCATTTCCAGCAGCCAGACAATCCCAGTGAAAAAGAGAGATTTGTTGAAATTGGAGGTTTCATTAGTACGTTTTTTAACACATTCGCAGTGAACTACGTTCAAGAAGACGTTGGTTTGTGTTGAAGTGATACGTAACAATGGAATAATTCTTTTCAGTTTATTACTCCAGCAGAACTTTCTGTCCAGTGGCCGGTCTAATCCGATTACTGTCCGGCAGTTTCCGTGGTCATTCTTTGAGCATGATGACAGAGGCGGATAAACAGGAAGAACGATACGATAATGGCCTCTAACAGATAATCCAAATGAAGAGCTTCCAGAATGCGATGAGCCTTTTGATGAGGATGAACACAAACAGGATGTCGCCACAGCCGGTTCCTTCCTGTGGGTCGGTATTCGTCCCCTTTGCGACCCTGCTGCCATCATTCCTTCCATTCATTTTCACCAGTGGGCTACGAACCAGCAGGCTCTCCTCTACAGATGGCCCACCAGGGACAGCTTTATGGCTCCAGGAGGCCTTTGACTGGTCTTCCTCATCCTTCTTTTATGACTCTAAGAGAACGGTGTCTGTTTTAGCTTTGAAAGATTGTGCCACAGGGTTATCACAACTGTCAACCACTAAAGGTCCCCTTCATCTCTGCTCCTTGGCTACCACCTCCCTTATCCAAGACTAATTGTGTCATTGCCCAAACTCAAGCCTGCTGCTTGGTTGGGGTCTGCTTTTTGTAACCGTTGAAGGAAACAGATTCAGCGTCTGCCTGTAAAAATAGAACCCGATGTTGACATCTCGATCACGTCAAGTCCCACCTTTCACGCGCCGTCATTAAACTCTGACAGAATTATACGCATGCAGAGGATTTAAACCCTGAAATGCAATGATACCCTGTTTTGAGGCTCAATATGTTTTTTCGGGGCATTTCTGTCCTGCGATGTCTCTTAACTGATATGGATGTTTGTTTTAATAAGTCAATATTGCCTTACAAGCTGCAGTTCCAAACCAAAGTAATTTCAAACTAACAAAGCCCTAAATAGCCACTGAGGTTAAGGCCTTATATCATTGAGCGATCCACCAGCAGTGGATGTTCCTGGACCAAACCAAACAAGCCACTGGATGGCTGCCATCGGGGTGTTAGGATTACTGATCAGATTCACAACGTTGTTGATACACAAGTCGCCTCGTGCACCATTGAAGCCTCGTCTGGAGCTGGAAGAGAGGAATGATAGTTCTACAGGAACCATCAGATCACATGTAGTTGCAGCAGAAGCAGCTGATACAGAGGCAGTGCATAAATTGGAGTCATGCTCCAATACAGTGGCTCTTTGGACTTTCCCATGTAAGGAGGTGACATGTCAAATAAAAACGGTTCCTCTCAGGTTGCTTCTGTATCAACGGCCTACGACATCACTGCAGAATGACCATCATTTGGTCTGGCATGATGAGTGTGTCTGGAGTTGTCAGGATACTGTATCTCTGTCTGGCTCAAATCACCTCCACTACGAGTTAGTCCATTCCCCATGAGCCCCTTCCCTCACCATCACCCTTATCACCCCCCCCCCCCCCCCCCCCCATGCACGACCACATGCCGTTCTTCTCCGAGGCCCCTGGTCCTTAGGTTGCCCCCTTGTGTCTTCCAGCTGACTCTGCCTCCGCCCTGAAAGGAGCTGACATTAGGAGACGCAACACCCCCCCCCCCCCCCCACCCAGGCTGCTTCTCCTATGTTGACAGACCAGACCTGCTCTCGGACAGTTATTGGATGACACATCCCGACTCGGTTGTTAGTGGAAGGACAACTTAAACAGTCATGTAGGAACATAAATATTCAACAGAATAAGCTATGAGCCAATTTACACCAATATGAGCCAATATAATGATCAATAATATGTGATAGACAACGCTACAGGAACTGTGTCATTCCTACTCGATTTTATACACATTCTTCAAACGTATGATTGATTGAGTCGATGACATGAGCCTTTTCCCATTTAAGAAGTCAAGAAGAAGGGTGAATAAGAATATATATCAGCGATCCCTTTTGTTGCTGCAAGACCAATCACCCGCAGTCACATGATCCCAGAACAAAAAGGCCAGCAATACAAATGAAAAACGGGATTGGTGGGTCTCATTTTCACACTGCTGGGATTTGGGTGCCTGGGTGAATATTTGGACTCTAGTTTTGACGCAACACAATGCAATATTATCTGGAAACACAGTTTGTTGACCAATCAAACAGCAGGTGCAATCTGTAGAATCTCACCCAATGAAAGTGGAATTGGTTCATAATTGAACATTAAACTACCTTGTAGGTTTTTGTGTTTGTGTTACATCGTTTGCTGATATTCAAACCCTGGAATGTGACTTTATTGTGTAACAAGAGGGGAACACACAAGACAAAGAGCCACTTCATCAACAAGTCTTGTCCCCAAACATCCAAACAACAACGGTAACTGACATTTAGTTGTATAATGCATTGAATACAATTTTTTATTTATTTTTGCAAAACAGGGTTCATTATGTTGGGAGAAAAGAAATCATTGACAAGTGGACCAATGGTGTCATTGTCAGTGTAAGGGGCAAAGGTCAGATTGAGTGGGTAGGTGCCCACGTCAGAATGGCTCACATTCTCCCTCATGCTAAGTAGTTGCCTTCTCACTTGAAAACTTGGAAAGCAGTGGCTTAAAAGTATGTATTTTAACATCTAAATGAACATTGTTCATTTGTTAAAGATGAAATAAAGGGAGTGTGAGACTATGGAGAGGCATGCAGGAGAAATCTATTAGTTTACTTTATATTTAGAATATTTGTAAAGTAAAAAGAATGCTTCCAGTTTGGTGATTTAGGTAATACACCAAGTACACCAAGTACACCAAGTACCTGAGTAAACCCAGTTTACTATCCCCACAGAGCTGCTAGCATGCAGCCTTGTAACATCCAAGATAATTAAACCGATGAGTTCCATCTTCTAGCTACACGTAGGAGTACGTTGGAGACAAGATGAGAACATGACACAGACCCTCACTAAAGGGGGTTCTTCTTTTAACACGTGAAGCCAGCAATGTAAGCGGAGGCTTGTGAACCCTGTTTGAATGCAGATAAAAGCCTCCACAAAGCCTGTGCTGTGCGTGTGGAGGAGGCCGGGTGAGCTGATGCTATCTGTAGTATTCAAATGAGTTTAATAGAATGAAGAATAACTGGCTTGTTGCATTCCGCACATGCCGCAGACAGAAGTCCATGTCAGAACTCATGCTAGCTACTCCCACTGCAGACAGTCATCTTATGGGACCGGCTCCCAGGTCGGACCACGTTAACGAGCCTCGCTAATGGCGCTGTGGAGCCGTGAATAAATGATGGAGGGAGTCAGTTTTGGGGGGTAAACAGAGTGCGGTATAATCTCTGGCCTGCTTATGCCCATAAATCCCAAGATGAATGTAGGAAAATCAAACAGCAAGAGCGAGAGAAGCACATTCCAGCTTTCCTTCAAAAAGGAACCATGGCCACGCAGGTGGAGAAGAGCATCGGGCCCTTCATCTTCATCCAGCTCTCTGCATCTGGCACATCCCAACAGAACTATTCAGTGTGCACATTTCATTTGTGAACCATAACCAGCAGCAGAAGGCTCTTGTGCCGCCGTGATGGTGGAGCGTGACGCCGTGCGGGTCAGCCTGGGCTTATTGGGACCTTATCAAAGTACAGAGGAATGAAGGCAGAGTTCTGGTCCAAGGGCCCATGCTGCATCACTAGAAGATCATCTGCTTCTCTGTCTACTATTGATTCATAACTGAATTTGTATTTACACAGAAGTGCTTTGTCCAAACATCTGTACCTTTTCATTTTGTCTTTCTTCAGTCAGATTGTGTCTTTGTGAAAGTTGCGGCCTCTGTGTTACCTCGAGGGAAAGCGTCCCATTTATTGAGCGGGATGAGCTGAAGGACACCACGGAACAGCCATCTCCAGACGTTCCCTGGATCACATTCATGTTGCACAGCATCAGAAGCACTTCAAGAATATAGCGTGTGGATACTTTAAGTGTGAACATTCTTATTTACATTTCTTTAATGGGTTTGATTGAATACCCCGAATGATTCATTAATGAACTATTTGTATTTGTGTGTGTGCACCGTTGGAAGATGAAATCCATGTCAGTGCAAACAGAGATGAATGTGTGATGGATCAAGTAAACATGAAGACAATAAACATAATAAATCTGACTTTGTATGAACAACTTTCCGAGCAGAGCGCCTGCTCATTCTCACCCCGGACTGACGGCGGGGGGGGGGGGGGGGGGGGGGGGGGGGGGGGGGGCTTGTTCTGAAGTTACAGCGGGGGTCACGTTCCCTTCCCAGGCTCTTTCAGCCAAGAGCCGGTATTTACCAGCACACTAATTTACACGTTTAGCATGGTTCTCACAGTGTGGCAGCAGGCCACGTGGTGAAGGAGTGGGCCTGGGGGGGCTGCCACAGCCAATTAGAGTTTGCTACTGTGCAATTTGTGATGGGAAGGAGCCCAATTCAACAAAAACAGATCATGGATTATAATGTCCTTTTTGAGTTGAAGTTAAATCACTTTATGTTTCCACCTAACTTTATGTGTTAGGATCAGTTATCAAGCGTCATTACTATAGTGACAGAGCGCTATAAGCAGATTCTCATCAATCAAAAATATGTTTATAATGCATTAGACATCGGAATTATAGAAAGTATTTCCAATGCCATCTCATTTCACCTCCTTGAAGCTCAGCTTATCTTAAAAAACAGAATTATGGGAGAAGTCCTGCCTTAGTCAAAAGTGAATAATAGCCTTCCACAGCCACCAAATGTTGTATCTTAGTGACACTGTTAGGATGAAAACATGTTTCCACATGATGTCATTGAACATCTGCTCAGTCCCAGGAGATGTTAGGACTGCGTATAAAGACACGCACTGGGATTAGTCAAACATGAGGCATGATGGAAATGACTTCACATATATACTTTGAAGACATTCAGTATCAAACTTATTTACATTAGTGTCTGATAGACCTTTTCCCTAAACAGATGTTGTTCATTTTAAAAAGTATAATTGTTGGATACCAAGTGTCTTCGGCTCCACTGTAAGGTCCATTCAGGTTTCCAGTTTCCACATCACATGTGTAGATTTAAAACACGCTGAGGGCAGAGAACACTGTCCTCCCTCAGCAGCTGTCTGTGAACACAAACTGTCCATCAATCATTCTGCACAGTGAAGGACAGAAATAACAGTGAGGTTGCAGTAAGCTCAACACATTTTTGAGGGGCTCAAAGAATGAGTGGAATCCACTGAGTGCCAGGTCAGAAACGAGACCCCAAAAGATCCCAACTACCATTCAGCCTGCAATGCACAATAAAATAGCCACAAAATAGGATATTACGGTTATTGCAGTTATTATGACTAATATTTACCACGGTACATTTCCTAATGTGCCACAGTCTGAACCGTAGTCGTATATCAACATACTGTGCATTGACGACAGGCCCTTTAGTAGCTTTAAATCATCCAATGATATCATGGGTTTGTATG
Organism: Pungitius pungitius; assembly: GCF_949316345.1. Taxonomy (NCBI): domain Eukaryota; kingdom Metazoa; phylum Chordata; class Actinopteri; order Perciformes; family Gasterosteidae; genus Pungitius; species Pungitius pungitius. Next base: position 20,509,957 of record NC_084909.1, read on the forward strand.
AGGAGCTTATGATGAAGCATGTTTGGGTTTGTTATTAACCAGAGAAGTGGTCGTAGTAATTATGACGGATACTCAGTTAAACTTAGCTCACATCCAAACATGAAGTTACCTTCGTTACCTAAATGAAGAATTGTTGTTGTTGGTGGTATCAAAGGGTTGAAACTAACCTCATGGGCCTTGTGGTGACCCGGTTCGGTTGCTACTATCTTTGTGGGCTACATGGTCTCAGAACCCAGGAGGGAAATTGGACAAGCCGAGGCGAGTCTGTACTAAGACTGCACCCCGACAGGATGAGCTATTAACTTATAACTCTGGCAGAAAGCCCCTGGGAGGGAAGGATATTTATGTTAACATGCAGGGATCTTACAGGCAACTACCGCTATAACTCACACCTACACACTGGATTTAATGACAGATGGATGGACCGGGTCAGGTTTCACTTTTCCTCCCGCCAAAACCTCTCCCTGCCTGACTTGTCCTGAAAGCATTAACCACTACGGCACAAGTAAGAGTAAAATAGAGATATATATGACATCTTTGTATCAGGAGACAAAACCAGTCCTGCTATTAGCGAGTCATGGATGAACTGGGGAATGTCGTTACGCTAGTTAACGACATTAATCCTTAATTAGTTCTGTTGTTTCACAAACCTTTTTTTGAGAAGTTTTTTAGTTTGCAAACATCAACACTGAACGTATCCACACACCTCAAACCAATGGGTTGGTTTTGGCAAATGTCTTTCTGTTTGAGACCAAGATGCTTCAGCATCAATCAGCCATTAAAGCAAACAACAATATGAGGCTCAACCAAGAAGCTTTAAATGAAACATGGATCTGCAAACACTCGTCTGAAAGTTATGGCGTTTTGGGGAACCAGAGTTCAGAAATAGTTATTACATCAACGTTATACAAATAACAACAAATTCCATGGTGAAAAAAATGTTGGTAAATAAAGTGGTAAAAGCTTCCATCTCCTCTCCTCCATCCCACTGGCTGTACTTTCCACTGACGTCTAATGCAAGCTGAGCCAGGAGCTGCTTCTCCAAATGTGCTGTAAATCCCCAAAAAGCTGTATGCAGTGATGCAATATGTGACCACAGAGGTTCAAAGCGGTGGCATCTCGTCAAAGTCCATTAGATTTGCATCAAAGTATCGAAGTCAGCAACTAAATCCAGAGAAACGGAGCAGTGTGGTGTTGGAGGTGAATTCTTAAGATGTGACCTCATGAACCCTTGTCTCTCTTATGCTTTCTGAACAAACACACTGAGACCTCAAAACCGGGCTGCGGTGCTCTCAGCAACGAAAATACCCTCAGTGGTCCGTCTCTTTCTACTTCGTCTATCGAGTAAGCAACATGTTCTTCACTGAGGTTTACTAGAAACTTTAGCAGACTGTGAGGTTGTGTGTGAGCACTAAACTGACAGAACACAGGGAAACGGCTTGTGATTAATGTCCTTCTGACTTTCTGCAGTGGAGAAACTGAAGAGTTACCCCCCAGGTTACCCTACCTGTCAGACCACGTATCTGATGGCATCGGAGCAACACAAGCTGAATGAATCGATCCATTTCCACAAGCCCTGAACACAACACAACTTCAGATGACTTTCATTGACGGAGCCACATTCAATGAAGATCAAGTTGCTTTAGAGCCAAATAGGTCCAATTTGTCAGATGGAGCACTGCAGGAGCTGCATGAGGCTACCTGCCTCTACACCACAACCATGCCATGTCTACAACATGTGAGGAGAAGGCGGGGCATGTTTAGGGAGTTTGGCGGCCATCTTGGCGTTGTCACGGCGAACGATGACACATCTGCACGTCAAACTAATGAGACGCGTCAGACCGGGGAAAGTATTTTCCCAAAATGCAAACGCTGAAGGGTCATTTTACCTTTAAGTTTGATCGCACGGAGCCATTTGAAGGTTTAGCCGCCATTAAATGTTTCACTATAATGTTTCTCTTATTTTGGGGCATCATGACTTAAGGGGTATTAGACTGTGAGGGTCTGTAGGCAGCTTGAGCCCGAGTGTGCTGGCACCAGCAATCACACAAGGACAAACACGTAATGAGTGTGGCCAAGTGGTTTCTTTCAGAATTGAGCTCTTTTTGAGTGGAAGCCAACCAAGACCTCCTAAAGTCAGAAAGCTGAAACACAAACCTGATTTGACGCACGAGTTTGGTGGAAATAACGATTTGACTTGTGGCAATAAAACAATAGAACTGGAAACACTCCATCGGTTATGAGTGAAGGAACGAGGCTTGATTGGTGGTCTTAAAAAGGTACTAAGCTGTTAAAGAGTCCGGTGGTTCCGTCATACACTCTGGGCCTATGACGGCACACTGGTCAGTCGACCTGCTAAGTAACGACCACACAGTGACACATATGACGCCTTTGCAAAATGCGACGCTTTAACTGTGTCTTCAGTGGATACTATTAATCACACTAAAAGCCCAACAGGAGGCTACGACGCAGGGCACGGCTAAAGGTTATTTATGTTGCTAATGTATTGCAAGCTCACATTTTGTGCCAACATTTAGTCCAGAGGACAAAGGGAATGAATGAATTGCTGCGCACACATTTTGCAGAGAAATGTTGTGAGGATCAAAGACACAATAAGCTTAAATTCTTCTAACAGGAGGGAAGACATTCATCAAACACGTGGCTTTTAAGAAAACCAAAATGCTCGTTTATTACCGTCATTCCAAAGGTTAAACTTTGTCTGTAGGAACTAAAGCGCACACACACACACACACACACACACACACACGGTGGATAACATCAGCGGACAAGCATGAAAATCCATGCTGGTGGATTTTAATGGCCACGGACCACTGCCTTATCCCTAATCCCAGAACCTCACACACACACAGACACACTCCCCCACACGGACCCACCATTTCTATGTGGCCGTCCTGGCTGCATGTGCGGTGGTGTGTGTCTGCGGTGAGGCATCTATCACGAGCTGCCTCAAGGAGGGACGGGGGGGGGGGGGGTTTGACTGGAGCACTGTTTCCCTGGCAGATGGTAATGATGAAAAATGCCTTCTCTGAAACCCAGTACGGCACGGGCTCCCCGCCAGTGGACCAACGCCATTCCCACACAACCAGGAGTCATGGGTAATGCCACCGGCCGGGCAGCACGGCGCTGTTTTACATTTGTGTTTGACAAGCAGTGCTGAGAAGGAATGTGTGGCTCACCCATCACAACAGATGACGGTGTAAGTCAGGGAGGTGTTCTAGTTAATTATAAATCAGGTGATGCAGTTGCACAGTAGATGTTTCTTCAGTGGTACGTACAGAGGACGGCGACGCAGTCCATCAACTCATCTTTATCCACAAGGACGAAAGGGTAGGTGGGGGGGGGGGGGCTGAATGTGTGCAACAAACACACAACTTTCACCCTGAGACCACTATTTGTGTCCAGTGGGAAGCTCCTTACGTACGTTTTTTTCCACTTGATGGAAGGCCATCCAATCAGTGATGCTACTGTTGTTACAGACTGCAAATTATTAAAACTCATTAGGTAAGCCGAAATGTACCCTCAAACTATCTATTTCACACATACCGTGTTCCAACATCAGTCACGTGTCATCGTGTTACACGAGGCTGATGGGAAACGTATTCATGGAACATGGTTTTGTTTCATTCAACCCATCCAGAGGTTTCATCATTTCTTGTGAAACGTGGAGAAGAACCAACAGAGAACTACAGCACGACTCTGCCGTTTCTCTCTGTTCCTCAAAGTGTGGAAGTTACCAGGACTAGTGAAGCCGTCATGATGGGAACTTTGAAGTGACCGGACATGTGCACAGGACGCTGGAACCCTTCATATCTACAACGTCACCAGGTAGGTCCAACCAATACGGCTCCACCTGAACTATGGTACATTAAAACAACAAAACACAATTCAAGGCTTATCATGTATAGTATTGTAGCGATCGGAGCGGCGGATCGAGTTGGGCGGCGCTGGTGGGCGCATTGCATGATGGGACAATCCTTAGATGCATTTCTGTTATGTTGATGTTCTGGTGTTTAAGATTATGTGTGTTTTCTAGGGTCTGTTATGTTGTGCTCAAATGTTACCGTTTAATGTTTTAATTAAATGTTTGATGTTTTGTTACAGTTTAATGTGTAGGAGTGTGGGCACCATGACCCAACTTGGTATGGCTGTGGGTGAAGTTCTTAGTTCGACGCCTTAATAAAGTGTCTATTTCCTGGGGTCGTGCGGTGTATGAAACACAGGAAGGGCAGCAAAATTAATACCAGTCTCCTGTCTCGTTCATCTGGCCAAGCTCGCCACATTGGTGTCAGAAGTGGGATATAGCTACTAGAATGCAGATGGAGATGGAGATTGAAGAGCTGGAGAGGGCCCTAGGGCAGACCCAGGGCCACTTGCGAAGCCTGATGCGGCAAAAGATGGAGTCTAATGAGGATGGACAACGCCTAGCCCTCCCTGATGGCTGCAGCACCAGACGGCTACGCCAGCAGGGGAACGTCTCAAGGCCTCACCCACCACCCATGGCTACGGAAGACCCTCGACTGCCCAGGACGGCTACTACCAGCGAGGGCCTGCTACCTACCAACACCCCCGACCAGCCACGGGTCTTCACCCCTGGCCTACAAGGCTCCTCAATCAAGCCAAGGACATCAGTCAAACTACCCAAATACGATGGGACGACACAGCTGGAGCCATATTTGTCACAAGTCCATCTAGCAGCCCAACACAGCGGCTGGGACAGCGAAGAGGCTGCCACCCATCTAGCCCTAGCATTAGAAGGCAAGGCAGTGCAGGTGCTTCGTGACCTAGCTCCAGCGGAACAAGGGGACCTACAGGCCCTAAAAATGGCGTTAAAGAGGAGATTTGGACAGCGGCTCCTTGTTGACCAGAGCCGGGAGGAACTAGCCAGCCGCCGCCGCCAAGGAGAAGAAAGTTTGGGTACCTTCGCAGCAGATGTGCAGCTACACGCTCGACTGGGTTACCCGCACTTCCAAGCAGCGGCACAAGAAGAACTAGCCCTCCACGCCTTCCTGAGAGGACTTGCACCTGAGCAGTTGCGTCAGCATGTCGCTCTCATCAGACCCCAGACCCTCGGTGATGCACTCCACGAGGCTGAACGAGCAGAGGGAGTACTCACCGCATGGCCCAGCCAGAAAAGAACTCTCCACCAACAGCCATGCGTCAGGCTTACCGATTATGACGAGGAAGAAGAAGCAGAAGAGGTCCGTCAGGTGAGGCCTCCACCACAACGAATGCAGCCCTGGCCTCCAGCACCCAGGCGGCGTCCCCCCCAGCCTACTGACCGCTGCTATCGTTGTGACGAACCGGGTCACATAGCCAGAAATTGCCCAGCCCCAACTCCGAAACCCAGAGTCACTTCACCAGCGGGAAACGACAGAGGAATGGTGTAGCGAGGGGTGCACCATTCCGGCCTCCAGCCCCCCTCCATGGCCGATGCACTTTAGTCGGCCGCCTCGGACACACTGAAGGGCTGTACCTGAACTGCAAACTGGATGGCCAACCGTGTCGGGCGCTGGTCGACACTGGGTCCACCATCTCCTTGGTACGACCTGGCATCCTCCCTGGTACTAGCGGAGACCTCCCAAAGACTTGGTCAACAACCACCACTCAGATGCTCACGGTAACGGGGGAACGAGCGGGCATGAGAGGGACCAAGAGACTGAAAGTCCAGGCTGGGGCCCAGGAGCTGGTGCACAAGTTCTGGCTTGCTGATATTCGGGACCCATGTATCATCGGCTTGGACCTGTTGACCCGCTGGGGTGCCTGTGTCAACGTGTTAGGAGAAACCATCACCCTTGGCACAGAGGTTGTGGCACTCCAGTCCGGTAGGGCCGCACCACCACCTATGCCGTCCATCGCCAGTGGCCCTGCACATCCACAGGCCACCTTGGCTGCCTCCATTGCACCAGCTGTCTCTTCCTCCAGTGAGACTGTGGAAGCCGTCCGTGATTTGTGGGAGCGCAGCAGTGCTGGCCTGGACCCTGAACAGCAGCATCAGTTGAAGTGCCTTCTGGAAAATTATATGGACATATTTGCGGCAAAAGACAAAGACTGCACGCAGACAGGGCTGGTCCAGCATTCCATCGATACCGGCTCTGCACAGCCCATCCGTCTGCGGCCCAATCGACTGGCCCTCAGTAAGCAGCAAGCTGCAGAGGAGAAAATTTGCGAGATGGCTGCTGCAGGAGTAATTGAGCCCTCGGACAGTCCATGGGCAGCCCCGGCCGTACTGGTAAGGAAGAAGGACAACAACTGGCGGTTCTGTGTGGACTATCGACGTCTCAACAATGTCACAAAAAAAGACTCGTACCCCCTACCTCGTATTGACGATGCTCTCGATTACATCGCGGGGTCCAGCTGGTTCAGCTCCCTTGACCTGCGCAGCGGTTACTGGCAGGTAGAGCTGTCCCCCGACGCAAGACCTAAGACCGCCTTCACCATCGGGCAAGGGCTGTGGCAATTCCGCGTCATGCCATTTGGACTCTGCAACGCGCCGGCTACATTTGAGCGGCTGATGGAAAGGGTGCTGGCGGGCATTCCCCGGAATCATTGCGTTGTGTACCTCGACGACCTGCTGGTACATGCCAATGACTTTGACAGAGCCCTTATCAACCTCCAAGAAGTCTTCAATGCCATCCGCCATGCCCAGTTGCGACTCAACCCTGCGAAGTGCCGACTGCTAACAAGGGAAACAGCTTTCCTGGGCCACATTGTCAGTGCTCGTGGTGTAGCTACAGACCCAGCAAAGGTGACTGCAGTAAAGGACTGGCCAACCCCAGCTAACGTCAGTGAGTTGAGAAGTTTCCTGGGCCTGGGGTCATACTATCGGCGCTTCATCCGAGATTTTGCTTCGATTGCCAGTCCCCTCCATCGTCTGACTAACCTGGGCCAGCCATTCCTCTGGGATGACACCTGCACCGTAGCTTTCAACCAACTCAAGGTATCGCTAACCAAAGCCCCGATCCTTGCCTACCCTGATGCCCGCCGGCCCTTTATTGTGGACACTGACGCCAGCAATGTGGGGATCGGGGCTGTCCTTTCCCAACACGGGGACGAGGGGGAACGTGCAGTGGCATACTTCAGTCGATCCTTGAGCCGGGCGGAGAGGAACTACTGTGTGACACGACGTGAGCTGCTAGCGGTGGTCCGGGCGCTACAGCACTTCCGGCCATACCTGCACGGCAGCCACTTCCTGATCCGCACTGATCATGCCTCGCTCACTTGGCTCCTGAATTTCAAAAATCCGGAAGGGCAGGTTGCTCGATGGCTGGAGGCCCTACAAGAGCATGATTTTGAAATTCAGCATCGGGCAGGGCGACATCATGGCAATGCCGATGCACTCTCCAGACGCCCCTGCGAGGCTGTCGAGTGCCGTTACTGTCAGCGACAGGAGGAACAGGACCAATCAATGCCAGCAGTGACGATGGTGCAGGCGGTTGACAACGAAGCAGACCTGTTCCCACTGACAAGCCTGCAGTTGGAGCAGCAGCAGAAAGAGGACGGGACTCTGGCGTTAGTTAGAAGTTGGCTGGAAGCAGGGCAGCGCCCCGAGTGGGCTGTGGTATCAGCACTGGGGCCCGAGGTAAAGGCCTACCACTCGCAGTGGGGTAACTTCGAGTTCCATGACGGGGTGGTGTACCGGAGGTGGAGGGCTCCCGAAAGAGGACGCGACCTTGTACAATTGCTGGTGCCTCGCACACTCCGCCCCCAAGTCCTGAAGCTTGCCCACGGCTCGGTGGGGGCGGGGCACTATGGGAATACCAAGACTCTCTACCGCCTCAGAGAACGGTTCTACTGGCCTAGCTGTCGACGGGACGTTGAGCTGTATGTGCATTGCTGCGACCTTTGCACTGCCCAGAAGGGGCCAACCCAGCGCTCTCATGCCCCATTGCAGCAGTACCTGGTGGGGGCTCCGATGGAGCGAGTAGGAGTGGACATTCTTGGGCCCTTTCCGGTCACGGATTCTGGCAACCGTTATGTCCTCGTGGCCATGGACTATTTCACTAAGTGGCCCGAGGCTTATGCTGTGCCGGATCAGAGCGCCATCACGACTGCAGAGAGACTGGTGGAGGAGATGTTTGCCCGCTTCGGGGCCCCCGCTGAGCTGCACAGCGACCAAGGGCGAAACTTTGAGTCCCAGGTCTTCAGCGAGGTTTGTCGTCGGCTCGGGGTGAGCAAGACCAGGACGACACCCCTGCACCCCCAGAGTGATGGCTTGGTGGAACGGTTCAACCGCACGCTAGCCACCCAACTTGCTATCCTCACCAGCCAACACCAGCGTGACTGGGACCGCCACCTACCATTGGTCCTGTGGTCCTACCGGACAGCTGTCCAGGAGTCCAGCCGATGCACACCTGCTGCCCTCATGTTTGGGCGAGAACTACGGACCCCAATCGACTTGGTGTTTGGGGCTCCCCCCGAGCCCGAGATCAGCGGAGGGACAGCGATGGACTACTGTCGTCGATTGAGGGATCGCCTGCAGGTGGTCCATGACTATACTCGCCAGGCCCAGGCCAGCTCCGGAGTGCGGCAGAAACGAGCCTATGACACCAGGGGCCGGGGGCAAGCACTCATACCCGGGGACCGGATCTGGGTGTATTGTCCAGTCCGGAAGAAGGGCGTCTCCCCCAAGCTTTGCAGCCACTGGCAAGGGCCCGGCGAGATTTTGGAACGCCTGTCGGAGGTGGTGTACCGGGTGCGCATGCCTGGCCGGGGACGCACAGTGGTGTTACACCGGGACAGACTTTCACCGTACCGCCCCCTAGCTCCGCCCACGGTTGGAGAGGACAGTGACGTTTGCAGACCATGTGCTGGTACAAGTGGTTCCCCAAATGTGCCGTCTGCAAGCCGACGACGGCCTGTACGCCAACGGCGTCTACCGGGACGTTGGAGAGACTTTGTGCTAGGTGATGGGGTCGTTGAGGACAACTGACCCCTCAGGTGGGGGCTATGTAGCGATCGGAGCGGCGGATCGAGTTGGGCGGCGCTGGTGGGCGCATTGCATGATGGGACAATCCTTAGATGCATTTCTGTTATGTTGATGTTCTGGTGTTTAAGATTATGTGTGTTTTCTAGGGTCTGTTATGTTGTGCTCAAATGTTACCGTTTAATGTTTTAATTAAATGTTTGATGTTTTGTTACAGTTTAATGTGTAGGAGTGTGGGCACCATGACCCAACTTGGTATGGCTGTGGGTGAAGTTCTTAGTTCGACGCCTTAATAAAGTGTCTATTTCCTGGGGTCGTGCGGTGTATGAAACACAGGAAGGGCAGCAAAATTAATACCAGTCTCCTGTCTCGTTCATCTGGCCAAGCTCGCCACAGTATATTGTGCAGGCAGCACAGAATCCATTAGCCATCCATTAAGTACCTGGTTAACAGGGAACACTGTCGTCACGTACACTGCTAACCCGGCAAACCCATCCTTTCACAGTGTGCCCTTTTTTCCCCAAATTCTAAGCAAATTGGAGGCAATTGTGACTCACTCAAAGTGGCAAAAATTCCCAAAGTGCAGTCGGGTTTTCTCACGCCTGGGGCAATGTTTTCTGTGAAACAACTTCGGCGAGGTCCTATTATGAAACAGCACTGCGGCTGCAGACACACAACAGTGAAAGCAGGGGAGGAGGGCTTCACACACACTTCTCTCTCTCGCGGAGCACTAACACATTTTTCTCAGATGAGGTCGGACTGAGGGAGCGCTGCGTCGGACTGGGTTTATACAGCGAATACAAACACACGCTAAAGTGCCCTCAATGGGGGGAGAAGAGAAGAGACGCGAGCCACCCCCGTCATCCCAGCCGTGACCGTGGGGCCACAAACACGGGGGGGTCCAGGGGACCACACACAGCCACGAGCAGCTCCACAACCCAACGTCTGCAGTGACACAACAGACGCACACACTCTCACCTCGCTCCGTTCCACGTACACGGCCCCCGCTCCCCCTCCTCACCCAGAGGCTCTGATCACACATCCACACGAATACTGCAAACCAACAACCCGCGTGCGATGCAGAGTTACACGACTAAAGAAATAGAAAGAGCACTTCAGCCGGCGCTCGGGACACCAGGAGCTCTCCTTACCTGGAACACCGCGGTGGCCATCCTGCCTCAGTGTGCGTCTCCTTCGTATTGTGCTCTGCTCTTTCCTCTGGGTTTTAGTCTTGCATCGTCCTTTCGCCCCCCCACCCCCCCTCTATCTGTGCAGCAGAGAGCTTTTTTCCCTGTGCGCCAACCAGATGGCTAAAGCTAAATCCACTCACTGTTACCTTGGTGCAGCGCAGAGCCGGAGGAGCGTACAAGTGTGTGTGTGTGTGTGTGTGTGTGTGTTTGTGGCTCCGGGCTGGTCGGTCTGGCTAGTCTCTCCCTCTAAGCCTCCTCCTCCAACAACAGCAGCACGAAAGCGACTGAAAGAGTCTTCATGGGAGTGTGGGGAGAAGTGCAGCAGGAGGCAGATCCCGTAACATCCCACAACTGGAGCGGCGCAGTGCAGCAGCGGCTGCTCAACACGGCTCCCTCGCTTTCCCTCCTCCCCCCTGTTCAGACAAGGTTCTCCTCCCAAACGGGGGAGACGCGAGAGTAACAAGAAGGGAGAGGCAATGTTGGACTGGATTTCCCAGGGAGATCAGGGGGGACGGGACACGAAACAAGAGCACAGCCCTTTTCCGTCTGTCTCACAGTCGTCCTCTCGCTCTCTTTCACAACACACACGCACACACACACACACACACATACACACACACACACGCACACACACACACACGCACACACGCGCACACACACACGCACACACACACACACACACGCTCCCTCCTCACATGCTCATTTCTCCTTCACTCGCTCCTTGTTATCAGCTTCTCAAGTTACACGTTAAATATGAGTTTCAACCCCCCCCCCCCCTCACCCTTCTTTTCCATCTCTTTAACTCTCTCACTTTCACTCACACACACACACACACACACACACTCTCTCTCTCTCTCTCTCTCCCTCTCCAGCTGCAACAGGAGAGAAAGTAATGTACCATGAATTCATCCACTGACTTCACATCAACTCCAAAGTCGGCCTGTGTCAACAGACTTCTGGGTCACCAGCTCAGTCCTTCACACTCACAACGCAATAACTCTAAAAACACTTGTGAAAAATCTAATCACGCACAACTGACACAATACAGTAAGACGGTGGAACAACTGCTGATCACTATTTGCTCTTTAACTAATTCCGAGGGATCAATAAAGAAAAAGACAAATTCATGATCCCATCTGTATTCATTCCTTATATGCAACCATTGAGTCTCTCTTCTGACTCAAATGCTGCATCCACTCCACATGTGTAGCTTGTATGTCAAATAAACATAAATAAAGAATGACGTCATCATCAGCGTGAGAGGAACCATTTGCATTGGAGATGAAATGAATCAAATGCCAGTGTGGAGGTTAGAAGGTTAGAAGCTCTGAAAGTGACCCAGCTTGTTTGTCTGCTGCTGTGGGATGTGAATGTGATGAGAGCAATGAAGCTCAGTCTAATCAGTAATATGTGTGCTGAAAAGATGCTAAAAATCTCTGTAGAGTTGAGCAGAACCAGGTCAGACTGCTTTCACTTCATAGGGATTTCATCAATTCTTCATCTGCTTGGGAACACTGGAGTATTTGTCTCAGCAGTAGTGATAGAGGCACTCAGCCAGAACGTTTGACTTGGTTTCCACAGGCTCACCTGCTATTATCCAGGAGCAGACAAAGCCACATTACTGAGGAATGCTTGGTACACATTTTTTAGAGGGGGAAGTATTGCGCCTCGACGTGGAAAAGATGACCACCGTCTTTGATGTAATTACACGGCAGCCGCGTCTAAAAGTAACACCTTGAGTTGAAGCCGTGTTCACCAGATGTTGCTCCAGTGGGCGTGGTTTAATTCACCATTAATGAAACGGGCCAGGAGGGAAGGAAGGAAGGAAGGGGTGGGACATGTCATCTATGGTTACAAAACAACATGTTTATGATGCACACCTTTAATGTGGAGGCCGGGCTCCACAGTGGGGGGGGGGGGTTTCGGCGTTGTTGGTGCCCCCCCACAGCGTGTCATTGAGGGGATGAGAGCGAGAGAAAGAGCCAACAGGTACAGTATCCTTGGTGAAGGGTGACAGGAAGTATAAGACCGACAGGAAGGGAGGGGCATTGAGAAAGAGGTCTGACTCAGGCTTCCCTGGCACCACGCTGCACCAATGCTCTTGCAGAGTGGATTTACCATGGATTGTTCTCCTGGAGTCTCCTCAATAGGCTGCAGGAGCTCAGACACAGTGGAAAAGTCGTCACATTGGATTCGAGGGGGAGGGGTCCTTTTCCCCTCCGGCTGGTGCAGTGGTCAGGGACCATTAGTTACCCTGGAAGACAGCCCGCATGCTCAGCAAATTGCGTAGGGCAATTAAATCTTAACTAGCTAATGCAACTGCATGCTCTTGGGGGCCGTTGCCCTCCCTTATTCCTCCCATTGCTGTGCGCTGCATGCACTTGGCCCGCTGTTGACATTCTTTCCAGGGACTCTTGATTACTCCATCGTGTTGCAGACTGGGCGTTACTGTTTGTTTTCTCTGCCGTGTCTATGCGCATGTTGCTGCCATGCGTTTGCTGAGTACATGACCATAGCTGCTGCTGTAAGCCCCCCATGGGTGGGGTGCCAGTATTTTGAAGGGAGTCACAAAGCAGTTCGAGCGGCACCTGCCAGAATCTCTGTCAACAAACCCACATCCAATTATCACCAAACATCCTTCTGCCCCATGGTTCTACTGCTAAAGTCCCACCACTCTGCTGGATGTCTAATGAGCACCTGACATGTTACTCACTTAGGTTAATAAATACAAAAATAACCAACACATCCAAAGGCTCTCCATAAGATGTTCAAACCAGAAATACAGTAGCTGAGTCCCGACTGAACAGATTGGTTGGATCTAGCCCTTTGATGGCAGAAGTTAATCATCATCCTCCTGAGTAGCTTCAATTGAGAAACCTGTGTTCTCAGATGAAGAGGCCATGTGATTGACCCTGTGTTCTTTCCCATAAACGCGCGGTGTCATAAGGAGGAGGGCAGAGGGGAGACCATGTGTTCTGTCCTGTGACGGATAATTCAATTAGCCGGGGAGCTGTATTGGATCAGACTATGAAAGGACCCGCCCCCCCCATCGTCCTTTCTAGAACACTTCCACATGTTCTCCTGACAGGAGTTCACGCCCACCCTTCTACGTCCTCACCTTCCCATTTCTCACTATCTGCAGAGCGCCACCGCATGGAAAAGGAAGGAAGTGCTTTGTGTTGTTGCTGGGATTCAATGCCACGCTGACCTTTGAACCTTCACTCAGGGAGATGCCTCTTCCATCTCACTCTCTGATTGGAGTTATCAGGTATTTTATTTCTGCTCACATTCCTAAAATGCCAAAAATTAGCCCTTTAAGTAACGTAATTGTTATTTAATTAAGTAAAGGTTAATCAAAGTTCAAGAGAGAGATTGCCTTTATTCCTTTATATCTATTACATTACATTTAAACACATCAGTCTAATAACTTAACTCCCCTAAAATACCTCCTTCTTCCTGACGATTTCAACGTTTTATGGAGCAGCCACCATCAAAAAATAACACGTCCAGAGTGAGTGAGTGAGTCTACTGAGGCACCTGCCAGAGAACAGAAGAACAAGTTGAAGCTGCTGAAGGTCAGCTGCAAACATGATGTTCTCTCTCAGAAACACGCAGGTGGATGAAGGTGTTTAAAAGGGTCAAAGACACGATGACAGATACACGCTGTTCCTTATTGACCCCTCGCCCCCAAATGTTGGAAATCAGCTGCCACTCACATGATGGCATGTAGTTTCATACGGAAACTTTCTGGAATGGAGAAAGTCCAAGAGATCAATCACAAATGTTCAGATGAACCCGAAAGTGGAAAAACAGAAGTTCTAAAACGTGAGTAGCACCTGTTGAGCATGAAATGTCTCAGACCCACCTATGAGGAGGTTGAACTGTTACGCAATGCAAAGAAGTCATTTCTGATCTCCAAGCAGGTTCTGCTCAACTAAAGGAACCAAAGTGCAGAGCAGCCAGCACAAAGAAAGACGTTTCTCCAGACGCACATTCAGAGAACTTCAGTAGCTGGAAACATGAAAAGGAGCGAAGTGAGAATGAGCTTTCTCAGACCTCCTTCCTCATTAACAGTGAAACACACTGGAAGGATCAGTGACATCTAGCAGGTCCTTCTCCACACCGACTCATTCTGGACTTAAAGTGTCCAACCAATAAGACGTCTTTCTACTGACCAGTGAACTGCAGTAGAGAAATGACTCATTAATGGATAAATAAAGATAAGTGACAGTCGATATCAACAAATCACACATGTGCAGTGCTACTGTGTATCATGGGCATAGTTATATCTTATTAATAGTTACATGATGTTGTTCCTACTTTGTTAATACCATAAGCTTCTTGTTTTCAGCCTCCACCAATTGTTTTTCCAACACAAAGAACGGAAGCCGAGCAAAAAGGAGCCGGGCTGAAACGGTTCTGGGTGTTAAGACCACGGACCACAACTAAGGAGCCCACTTTGTTTCTCTTTTTATTACAGAATGTTCCTGCTGAACGTCACACTGGGAAATGATTGTAATCACATTAAAACGGGAAGACAATGTTGTGGATTTTTGCTAACTGCGACTAACTGCATTGTGGGTAATGGATCTACTGGGGCTTCTTATTACAATGTCTGACTCCGAATAAAGGCCAAGAGCCTTTAAGCAGTCGACGGTTCAATCCTGTCCCAAAACAACTAAACTGCATCATGCATGGATCCACGTCTCTACGTGTGAGAGGTGATTGTTTGGGAGTGACAGGAAGCCTGTTTAGCACACATGTAGTAGTTAGTGATCCAACACTCTGCTCATCACCACGGAGAGAAATAATCCTGCTGGCAGCATTTCAGACATTTTTCACATCCAGTTGAGAGCAAACACACACACACACACACACACACACAGGTCCAGGTTAAACACAGGCTGCATTTTAATCTCACCTGGGGACAGAGATTTATAACTGTAGTGTGTACTTGGGATAACTGTCACATTGGGACAAACACGACATGTAAAGAAGCTTTATCTATTTCTTAAAATACATTTCCCATCCAAATGAGTCCAGGCTGACGGAGTGCTGATAGAGATCATGCATGACCCTGCCGTGGTCACTCCCTTGTTTTTCATCTCAGGCTTGTTAGCAAATTGCTTCCTGCCAAAGCGGTGTGATTCTCAGTAGAAATGTTTGGAAAAGGAAATGCTGCTGTGATTTTTGGAGATGGAAAGTTGGACTTTTGTACATATATAGACAAAGGGCGTGTGTTCTGCTCCTTTAACCTCCCCCCCACAAATCTCTCCCGTGACTTCCTGAAATTCCAAAGTTATCAACAAGTAGATGTAATACATCACACATGGTTCTGCAGCACAACGACACAAACACACGGATGGAAAATCATATTTTGGATAAATATTTATCCTCAAAATTTGTGAAAAATGTTCACACAGAACTCCCCTGTGAGCAGCTTTTTGCTGTTACTACTTCCCTCCTTCCTATGAAATGGCCCATATGAAGACTGTAAACATCTCCATATTCAGAGTAATGGGAACATTCCTTTCACTCCAAATACCTAAATGTAAGTTTTCAAACACTGGGGGAAGAAAGTGTGTCGACCAAATACGCAGCCACTAAAAATTGCGATGCAAAGACAATGGAAAAGGTGGAACGGGCCGGGCTTATCGTTTCCCTCATTTTGTTCTACTGGAGGCCTCCCCCCACCTCGCACTTAGCTCAGCCTGCCGGCCTACACCCATGGCATTTCCTGAGAGTAGAAGAGGGATTAGGCAAAGCTGGCAAGAAGCACCCATTGCAATAATGGATCCCAGATGAAGGCCTGGTGTAAACATAGGTGTGCACGTGCTACACGTGTGTGAGTGATTGTGGGCCCGTGAACCTCTCAGATGGACTTTTACACACAAACCTTTCCTTCTTCAAGAACCTGCCCCCCCTCCCAGTTTCTCCTGCGTGCTCTTTGCCTTTTCTACAACCAGATGAATCAAGCGCTCTTTTATTTTTAAGCCAATAGAAAAACCTTCTGATTCAAAGAGCACTGCTTTGACATTCTTAGGATATTTTGGTGAACATAAACACCCCCCCCCCCCCCCCCACAGCTGCATGGAAGCACACACAGAAGAGTAGCTGATTACACCCAAACATCATATTTCCTCCCGATAAGCTCAAATGGATTTTAAAGTGGAGGTGCGCTTGTTTTAGGAAAGCAGAGCCCATCTGATGCATCTGTCGACGCCTCCTTTGTGTGTTTAGGTGTGCGGTTTCATTCTTACCTTGACTTCACATTTCTTGTGGCATGCTACTCTGCACACTGGAGAAAACAGAAAGAGAAAATGGAATTAACTTCACAGCTCATAGAAACCTCCCACATATCGAGGACCAATGCAAACACTGTGGCATGAATCATGATGTTAAGGGCTGTCAGCGAAGAACGAGGAAGTGAGGAGTTTGTCCTGTGGTCAAACATCATCAGCCAATAACGAAGATGGTGATCAGCAGAGTTGAACGTGACATTTGGAGATCAATGATCACTTGTGGGTCTTTCCACTGAAAGACCAGCTTGGACATTTGGTATCCACCATAACAGAGCAGAGCTCCACAGATGTTCCAGAGATGCTTATCGAGACAAAAGGACAAAAAAGCACTTGTTTTCCAGACCGAAAGAATATGTGTCCAGTGGACAATTCCTGAGGTTCTTATTGGCTCTCTTATGCTCATGTAAATGGTCCTTCACCCTTTGATTGGGACACTGTGACAGAAGTAGGTCCAATGTTCGATTCCTCACTGGAAACTTAAACACAATGTCAGAGGCTCTAAAGCACCACGCTGGTCGTTATGATGCTATCTGCACTGCTATCCGATAGCATGTCAAACTAAAGGTAATCCATCAGGAGAAATGACATTTCACAAATAACGGAAAGAATGTGAGTGTTTCCATATGAAAATGTAAGTAGTCATTTCACAAACATGGGAACTAAATATTATTTCTAAGCTACTTTAGATGTGGACATCTACAACTCAGGCCTGCTGTTTGTACTTGATGGAAAGTCAGGTGATTAGTCATTTGAATTGGGGACCTTAAAAAGGGATTAAAGATATTGGCCCACTGATGAAAGCATAGACTTTGCATAAACTAGGTGATTGTGGCCATAGGGCCTGAGAACCAACCGTTACAGCTCATATGTGCCGAGAGAACTCAACATTATCAAATACATCTATACTAAATCACGGAAATGGATCCAATATTTAATGAGATACTTCCTTCTGGCCGGTGGTGGAGCGAGCATCACAATACACTGCTGCTTGCATGATGAGCCGCTTCTATATTTACAAATCCAAATAAAGAAAACCACTGGCATCCATTCGGAGTCACGTAAGCCCAGTAGTTGCTCAACAGCTTTGTTTTGGACCCCGTTCTGTGGCTCTTTGGCTGCTGCAGCGCGGCCACCGGCCGGCTCTGCCAGCGCTGTGGAGCGAGCCTGCAGCGGGTCCAGTTGCTTGCGTTGGCTGGACAGAACACTGATGAGAGAACAGCAAGCTGGAGCGCTCCAGTGCTTCTGTAAAGGCAGTCGCCAGTGTTTTATTATGTGTGATTCAGAGCTAAAAGGAATTCATAAAAAAAAACCAAAAGATAAAAGACGTTGTTCTACTATTGAATGTCAACACATTCCTTGCAGCTTCCCTCCCGCCCCGGTGCCCTCTGTCTGTCTGCGGGCCCCCGCTGGTCAGTGGGGAGCGCACCTGGACCAGCAGCTCGTACATGGTGGGACAGAGAATCCAAATAGGGGACGGGTTTGTGTGCTTTTACTGGAACAGCCTACACCTTGTGTAAGGAGTTATTGTTCCAGCCACATGTTTCAAAGCGTGTGTCCCGTCTGTTGAGATTAGTTGTTATGGATCTGGCAGGGTGCTCATTGTGTGTGTGGAGGTCGTCTGGTACCCGTTGTGTGTACTCCTGGTTTACTGTCACACCCCTTGTCCTCTCTGATGCATGTTCCTTATCACGCTCTACTGTTCGTGGGACCGTGTGCTCTGGTGAGCATTATGGAATCTTTATCCTCACAGCGCGATCATTCTTTAGAAAGACCATGGAAAGTGACATTTCGACACCGACTTGTCGTCCGTGCAGTCGCTTCACTGGTGGTTTGGGGCGTATCAACACAGAAGCCTACAAATGACTAACTCACCATTCATTTAAGAAAGATATAGCAACGGCACAATACAGAAACAGAGAATTCCAGCCGGTTGTCCACATCGCGATGGCCGTCACGTCAACTACGTCTACCTCTCAGTCTATACAGTCTATATCTATACAGTCTATATCTATACAGTCTATATCTATACAGTCTATATCTATACAGTCTATATCTATACAGTCTAGATCTATACAGTCTAGATCTATACAGTCTATATCTATACAGTCTATATCTATACAGTCTATATCTATACAGTCTATATCTATACAGTCTATATACAGTCTATATCTATACAGTCTGTATCTATACAGTCTATATCTATACAGTCTATATCTATACAGTCTATATCTATACAGTCTGTATCTATACAGTCTGTATCTATACAGTCTGTATCTATACAGTCTATAGCTGATATTTGGGTTCAGTTGTGACAGAGGTTGAGCACTTATGGTTGGACTAATTGGACTTCACAACAGGAACAAGAAGTCATGTGCAGCTTCACCAGCGATGGACACATCCAACCAGTCAACCAACCAGTCAACCAACCAATAGTAGTTTAACACACTGACCCTAAGATGAAGGCAACAGACACACACGTCGACACACTCCAACTAAGACGAGTGAGAAGCTTCCTCTTCAGAGCCAAATGTGTCATTACATTATGGTGCAGTTAGTTTCTATTTCAGCACACACGGGACTATATTTGCACTTGGGGGGGTAACATTTGATAGTTAGTTTGACTTTTAAATTAGAGGCCTTCAAATGTGGGTGGCACATAAAGTCCTACTGGAATACACGGTTCCAGGCTTTGAGAAGTACTGGAGATCCCAGGGTCACACCGAATGGAGATCACACGGAGGAAAATTAAACTATATACCCTAATATTTATTGTTTTACCTCCATTAGATGACAAAGGTACAAAATGCCGGCGGATCTTGCAGTTGGGCGATGTCCTCTGAAACCAGTCAGCTTTGCAATTATCATCAATTGTTAAAGCACCTCAACTCACAGAGGAACATATTACAACCTGGACTCCAACCACTGCTTTCAATCTGGAATTTTCCATGTTTTAGGATCCATCGGTTTGTCTACAAGTCGTAATAGAATTGTGAGAAGCAGGAGCACATGGTGACGTCTTCCAAGGCTTGATCGGTGAGACGTGGTCATCGTTTATGAGGATTAAAAAAAACGCAGAAACCAGCAATATGGATCGTTTGAGGAACTTGAACAAGTTAATATGAAACTGAATAATTCTGAATTATTTAACCTGCCAACAGATACATTGTTCTGGCACAGCTCCCACCTGAGAACATGAGACAAGTTTTATTTTAAACTGTATTTGCCTGGATTCTGTGTCCCATAAGTACGAGATAATTATGCTCTCTATTTTTATACATTCAAGATATGGAGAGAGAGAGAAAGCACACGGAGCTTTTCATAAGCACTTGACATTTAAAACATTCTTGGCCATTTGCTTGATAAGCATGAAAAGCAAACAGGGCCTGGGATTCCTCGTGGGCCACATGGAGGAAGGAGCAGGACGTCCATATTGGGTGTGAAAGGATAGGCTTTACCTTCTTAGGAAGTCGCAGCTTGGGAGAATAAACAGAGCAGAAATGTTCCTGGTGGAGGGACGGGGGAAGGGGAGAAAATATGGGGGGTGATAAGGAGAGAAGCAGGTTATGCCAGGAAGAAGAGAAGAAGTTGGAGAAAATATGGAAAGGGTGAAGAACTGCTCACATGAATCACTGATGGCAGAGAGGACAGCAGGGAGATGATGAGGAGGAGGGTGGACACCAAGTTGCTATCTGACTGTGGGTCTGAGGTCTGCTGTACCACATCATGGCCAACGTACTCCCAGCAGGCTGGACCCAATCAGAGGGCAGGGCCGGAGAGTCCACCCCTTTATTCACTCCATCACTCTCCTTTCTCTCTTTCACAATCACAGCACGTGTACACACAATGTAATGTAATACACACACAGTCCTGTCTAATGACACCCACCAAATCCTGTATTATTATACTTAAATGTAGTCTGAGGTGCACAATCCTCATCCTTAAAACCCTTGCTACCTTATAGCACTGTTGGCTAGAACTTACGAGCAGACTTACATGAGTTTACTTCCTACTTCCCTTATATTTAATGACAAGTCTCTAATAAAAAACCCTTTACAGGTTGTAAACCTTCAAACTAAATTACTATGCATCTTTTATAGCTACTTGAAACCTCATCTTAAGGATTTGTCAGTGGTGCTATACATGTGTGTCTATAGAGGAAAAAGACATTTACTCCGTTCAAACTTATTCAGATTGAAGATGTCCATGTTTTAAATACAGAAAGTAACTAGAACTGTTTGAACTGTGAAGTCTACACAAAAAAAGATCTGTAAGT
The DNA here is from genome assembly GCF_949316345.1 of Pungitius pungitius. Classification (NCBI taxonomy): domain Eukaryota; kingdom Metazoa; phylum Chordata; class Actinopteri; order Perciformes; family Gasterosteidae; genus Pungitius; species Pungitius pungitius. The sequence continues at coordinate 20,530,666 of NC_084909.1, forward strand.
GATGACTGGTTCATTTTGAAGATTTAGTCTTTAGGAGAAAAAACTACTTCTGGGTGATTAATTGCGATTAATGAATTTCAAAATGTGAGATCATTTCTTTTCTTTTTTTAAAGTCTATTGACGCCCTGCTACGACCAAAAGGTAAGCGTAGTGCCACGCCAGCTTCCAGGTCATGTGACACATCCTCTGAGACGTGCAGACTTATTAGAGCTTCTCAGCTGTTCCACACGAGTGGCTGTAAACAGCGAATGACCTTTAGTGACTAACCCTCCATTCTTAACAGCTGAAAATAAATCCCATGTGTCTACACGCTCTGTTCTGTACCAATGTCAGTAATTATTAATGAATTATCCATCATCAGACTTAAACGGGGATGTCATCGTTCAGCCCACGCGTTTCCCCAACCAAAGTCCCTGCAGTGTTGGGTTTCTGTGGGTACGACCCCACCTTCATCCAGCTGCTGAAGCTTTCCCAACATGGGACATTCCCCCCAAAACAATGTGGGACAGCAGATTAAATCCTGAGTAAGACATGGAATCCTTCTGTGATCTCTGCCATTTGTTTGCTTCGATCTGACTAAACATGACTTCTGTTTGTCTGTTTGTCCGTTTTATGACTCACGGCTGGGTTTCAGTCTGAATCCGATTGGTCAAAACAGCAGTTTCCCTTCATTCAAGCTGCGATTGCCGAAAACAGACAATTACTGTAAGGTTTGTGCTGAAATATTTAGAAGTACAAATGAGGAATAAGGGTATTTTTTGAGGAACAAAGGACTCTGCTGCCTCCTGGTGGCTGAAACACAAGCTACAGCTCAAATAGCAGCTTGTTAGATTATACACTGCAAGATACAGTTAAGTTCATCTGGATCTCATCTTTCATTTCTTAAGTATAAACGTCTTTTTACAAAGTTTAAAGAGAGAACTTTGACCCCATCGTCTTCAGCGCATACTTCAATATATGATACTTGCCATGTCTCATGAAAGACACAGTTACTGTCATTGACTTAATCAGATCACATGGTCTTCACCAGCTGGTGGACGTCCCTGTTGTCATGAAACTAATTGGACCTCCTCCACTGCTTTTGGCAAGATTAATCATACACTTTGAACATTAAGAATGAACTCTGCTGTGAAAGTGAAAGTCTGCGTATGACCATTGTTTAATAAATCAGAGTTTAAACTAAATTACAAAACAATTCAAGTAGCTATAGCGTCTGTGTACTAAAATTACTATTTGCTGCGAATAAATACAAATACAGGACGATGGAGCCCTAAATTTGCCTGAGACAAACACATGTTGCAATGTTCAAACTCATCCCACAGGGGGCGCCCTAGCGGCGTTGACTGGCTTACAATCCACTTCCCACAAGTCCCGTGAATGTTTGACACGTGTCAGAGAAGCTGCCCTGAAGGTCTCTGAGGATAAGGATGTTAGACTGGGAGGCAGAAAACCCATGTCCTCCTCCACCTGCTCCTCTGAAGGACTTGGTGAAGCGAGGAGGGCTCGGTGTCTGTGGGGGGTCCAGACAGCATGTTGTTTAGTGTGTGTGTGTGGTATGAACCACACTGTGTTACTGTGCACAACCAGGACCCCGACACACATTCCTACATAGAAAACACCCAACCTGCACCTATGACATCCTTCCCTCTGCCTCACAAACACACGCTGGACAAACCAGCCCCCCCCCCGTCCCCCCGTCCCACAGCGCAGGAGCTGCACCCTTCACTGGGAAAGCACTTCCAAGTCTTTGTAGATGTGTTTGAAGGCGGGTTTATTTTATTAATGGCTTTTCACTGTAAGATGTTCTTTACAAAAGCTCCATGCAGCAGCTGTGGGAAGAAGGAGGGAACACAGAAAAGAGGTTTTATACCAAATGTTAAATCATCTTTGTGCAAACTCTCATCCTCCTCCAGACCATTCATTGAACCCCACCTTCATCACAGCAAATGGATATGAAAGAAACGTCCTGCTCTCAGGCCTCCAAACATTCCCTTTCTTTCCCACTGGAAAATTGTGTCAACACGCCATTGTCAAAGTGACTAACACCTTGTATCCTGGCAACCGCTAAAGGAAGTGCTGTGTCATCACGAGACCATGTGACTGCAGGATGTTTGTAAACAAGGGCAGCAGATGGGAGGGGCTGTCTGTCTGAGGGGGGTCAAGGGGTCACATAAGCATTTTGAATGTGCTTTATACATTCACCTCGGGTACAAATCTTTTTGGGGAGAGAGAAAGACACACACACACACACACACACACACACAGTTCGCTCGTACACATGACCAAACATAGACACAACTAGTGAGAGAAAAGCAAGCTGGGGTCGATTAAATCAGAATAGACTTAAATGCCTCTTTGTCGCTGTGATTTATCTCCCTCAGGTGGTGTCTTGTGTCATTTTACTTGTCCAGGACACACTGAGGGTTATTTGTGGAACCAAAATATATGTTACGCTTTCATTGAAAATTTGTTGTGTCCTTTTAGGCGACATAAATGGAACCTTGAGTATAAAATATAAAGTTCACACTTTTTATTTTTGTGTGTATGAAGGTAATATGTATTTTCCATGAATTTGACTGATTTCTTTCATTTTGTTTTGTGGACATATACATATACTGACATAGACATATACTGCTAATAAGAGGCTGAAGGGCAGGTGCACGCTTTACAATTTACAAATATGTGCAAAAAAAGGTCTGCAGCACACTGTGATAAAACAAGACGTAATGACATTCAAAGCCCAATGTTCAGCAACAAGAACATCTGGACTCAAGCATTTTACTCACTTGGATCACAGAGTAAATGCAGCTTCATTTTATAGGCCTTCTTTACAGCAGTAGAATCAGAGGGAGGTGATGGCTGTATTCAGTACTTTTGTCCTTCTCCCAGAAAATCAGACATCTAAACGACAAGCTTAGACTAAGTGATACGCAAATGTGGTCCATAAGAAACAAAGCATTTTAAATATTGGCACGCTTGCTAATTTGTATTGCACCTGTGGCACAGACTTTGAGAGGCTGTCGGTTTGATTCTGTCCAGAGACGGAGGAGAAACCTTCAGGTGTTAATGTGCAACAGTGTGATCATGGAGGAGCGTTTTAAAACTGTAAATACTGCACCACACATGCATAGGTGTTGAAATCACTTTCCAAGGATGGGTCCCTTCAAACCCCTTCCCTGCTGCTGCTGTGACAAACCAAACAGGCAGCCGTTTCCACGAGGTCTCACTCCACGCTGTCTGTGGAGAACAGACATTTCCACTCCAACATCAGATCGCTCAGATATTCTCTGATTTGGTTCCAGCCCTCTTTGAGCACATGACTAAAAGGTTGACTGTACTCTGTTCAGAAGATTTAAAAAGTCTGGCACCTGCCATTCTACACAGGGCCCGCTGACATGTAAAGTTTAACAGGAAGCCAGGAACCATGAAAGAGAAACCATGCACCCAGTTGTGCATCAATCAAACCAAGCTGATCCCTTATCGTCACCACCATCGACTGCATTGCCTCTTTTCAGGAAACACAAGTGAGCAAAGTGAGAAGCTGTTAACCTTTGGCCTTTCTGAGGCTTCTTTTCCCCTCCCTGTCACTTAAGTGACCAAACCCTGACACGGAGACGACCCCAGGTGACCCCGGATGACCCCTTTCTCAGAGCACTAATGGCTGCTGTAACAGATATGGCCTTCATTGTCCCGACAGGTTAGAGTCTTAAAATAAACAACAGATATATAGATTTCAATCTTAAAAAAAGAGCACTTTATTAAGTGGACATGGTCATTGGGCCATTGGATTGTGGACCGCCGCTATAAAGCCTTAAGTATGGTGAGACAGAATGCCCAATATATCCCATAGAATTCCTAAATCTGACAATTGTTTTTCGCAATAGCAGGAGGCGCCCTCTGCTGGTCAGTAGACAGAATGCAGTGCCGTCCTTTCTGGTGGAATGGGTCCTGGTTCCCCTCTGATCGGCCACCCCCCGGCCCCCCTAAGCCGTGGACACCCAGCTGTGTCCTGCAGTACATCAGCACATGACTGACCTCGGCAGATGAGTCCATCTTGGCTGATGGTCTGCTGACAGGCGCCGCAGGGCTTGGCCTTCTTGAAAGTCTTCACCCGGAACGTATGGGAATGAAGAGCCTCCAACTCCTCCGGCTGCACATAAACAAGAGGTGAGATGTTAGCGTTGGAGCCTTTAACCTGATTGGACCTCAAGGACTGCAGGTGGGTTGAGGACCTGGACCTCCTTCTGGACCTTTTGTGTATCCTTTTGTGTTGTTTTTAAATGAAGGTGTACGGCACAAAAGACATTCATAGTAAAGTGGGAATACAAATATTTGCCAATGAAACATACACATTCATCTCAGGCGTGACACTTTGTGCGGATGATAAGTTATTTCAGCGTTAAATGTTCATAAAGTTTCTTTAATTCACCAGACAGGAGGTTGCAAGGACTTGAATTTGGCAAATCAAAAATGAGACGTAAAACAGGCCTGTTCACTAATGTGCTATTTCCCTTTCACTCGTTCACCCTCCTATTTCCTTCCCGCCCTGTCATCTCATTTCCCTCCTCGCAGGTGTGTTACGCAGCTTTGGAGAAGCTCCCCGCCCCGTTAACCTTCCCTCTGGGTCTGTCTGTCTTTCCTCTGCTTCAGACCGACCCTCCTTTTCCTGGAGGATTTGAAAACATTCAGCGACGCTAGAGACCAATCAGAAATGTCCATCTTTGTTCCCTGCAGCGTGGTACTGGGAGCCCCTGTTCAGCCCAAAGTGGTCCAGTTCATGCCCCTGTAAGCCACACAACACAACCTTGCACCATTGAGATACTGTACTTATTAAGTACTTCATTGTAAACTAAAATTAACCAATTAACAGAGTCAGGATTAATGAGACAAAGGTACAACACTGGCATTAGAAACATATCACCAGAAGACACAGTAACATTAGGGAGCCTCACAATACATTTCATAGCCCCCTTAAAGTAAAAGTGAAGCATGTGCCATGTGGTGGGCATACTGGGAGCACAGCAAGGAAAATCCTGTGTTGCAAGAATTCCCACACTAAGAACCACAGGATATTAGAATTATTCATTTAAACCACTAACGACACCTTTTTTTCATTCTGAAAGGCAACGTGTTGGAAAAGCGGCCCGGGTGTGCAATCACAGAACCAACACTTGAATGATAAACCAGACGGAGGATCTGTTGGGCTTCCCTCACTCCTCCATCCACTCACTGTCCTCTGTTATTACCAGAAGAAAAGCACCATCTGTTTCCCATGATGTCTACTTTCCAGGCAGGATCTAGTGGATATGGATATGGATCCAGGTTTGGATGGAGAGGTCCTGCATACATGAGCATTGTGTGAAATAGGGGGGGTTTGTCCCCCTGTTGGGATCCTTGGTCGTAGTTAACCTGCGCACAGTGCTGGTAGATTTAATTCTTGCATCTTCTACCCGGTGACTGTCTTGAAAAAAAAAGTCAACAAGATCATTCGCAAAATTGGCAAAAGCTGTCCTCACATAATTTAATCTGATGTCTTGGTACCGGATAAGCCTTTAAACCCACAGATTAGTGGGCTCTGGACTATAAGGGCTCACCAGATATTTTGAAAGGGGATACTTGAGCCACTAAGGGCATCATTCCATACAGTTCATACAATGATAAACCCGTTTAATGCAGAGGTATTAGATAGGTGAGATGTCACATTTTGGCATGTTAAAATGTCTAATGTTGGGGAATGGAATTATTTTTGCAGGTGTTTGGCCCTGAATAAAAAACAATGGACAAAAAAACTGAATTATCTTACAATGGCACAACATGAATAATGAAATGATCACCAAAGCCTTTGGAATTTAACAGCTGGGGATCATGAATCCTTCCCAGTGTAGATGACAGAAAAACTAAAAATACAAAAAACATCAACTTAAATCATTGTCCGTCATGAAGGAAAATGTGAAACAAAAATCTCCGTATATTTAAGTAAACAGGAATCTGTCTGAAATGTTTGAAAAGCACGGTGCTCTGAACAAAGAACTCAAAGTAACACGGTAGATTTGAGCTTTCAGCTCGGTGCAGAATCCCCCAAAGAGCGTTCACAAGAGGACATTAAGGTGACGTCATGATGTGAATGAATGAGAGGGTGAGGGACCCGGCGCTGTTTACATGAACGTAGGGGACTATTTGTCTCTAGACTGATGACATGTGACACACATTTGGTGGCTACAACTATTTTGTGCTGAAAGGCAGATATTTACATATTATTTATAATGTCGCTGGTTATAAAAGCAATGAGGTACATGAGGCTGTACTTTATCTTCAATAATGTAACAGTTACTAACTACACCCTCCAACTGTTACATTATTGGAGGATAAAGTACAGCCTGTCGTACCTTATAGCTTTAATATGAAGATATGATTGTGTGGTTCTCCACGGACTAATGTTGCCTCTGGTGTTCATCAAACTCCGTGTTTGTATTTCTGAGCCACAGAGCCGACCCATCATTCCTTCTGCCGGCTACGCCTTCCCACCACCTAACGTGATTAGCTTAATCTCGTTAGGCCCAAACAATGGCCGCGGCTGAGCAGGACGCGCCGTATTGGCACGGGGCCTTTCCCGGGGAGGGCTGGCATCCACGCACAGCGCCATCCAGGGCGCCGCCATGCCAAGCCTCCAGCTGGCACCTGCTGGGTTCGGGAATCTGCAAATGGATTTGAGGGGATTGAAAGGGGTGATAAGTGGGTTTAACGGTACTATTGAGTGTGTAATGTGATTTTGGACCAGTGTGTGTCTTTTAAGGGGGACTTCAAACATTTCCGTCAAAAAGTCACCACTTTTCAGGAACCTCTGGAATGAAACTGTGTGTGGACCCAAAACCAAATCCTCTGCGTGCACTTAGACAGAAAATCTACTGTCAACATAGAAAGGACTCGATCCTACGAGCACAAGGAACATGACTCAGAGACACACACACCTTCTTAACTCTCTACCAGTCCACCCAAAACAGTCCTTAAGCAGCCATGACGGGAGTTTCAGTCACATCACAGTCGACTACGTACATAATGGGAGAAAAGACATGAAGTAACTGCACGTTTGGTAGATCTTAACTTTTTAACTCAGCTCTGGTTTCACTTCCACCTCCTGCCTCACACCTGGACAGAAGCATTTTCAATGTCTCATCGTCTCTAGGAGTCTATTCACAATCACCTTGTACCCAGTCACCCAGCAGGACGGACACTGTGTGGACAGACTGGGTGGAACAAGGTTTGAGGTGTATATTGAAAACTGAAATGCACTCTACTTTAAGGGTTTAACTTTAACATTGTTCTCTACAAAGAGGGCCTGTCTGTGTAAGAACGTTTAACCTCAAACTACGGAGTAAATACAGCACCAAGCGGGCGGGGCGCCGCCTTTTGTGAGCCCAGGATTGTTTCCCATCATTAGCAATGCACCCAGCGCTCACAGTTTGTTTATTGTTTGGGGGGGGTGCAGTATATTGGGAGTCGCTCGGGGAGACCTCGGTAACGGGGAGAGGTGTGTGGGGCGGGGGGGTTAAAGGCAAACCCTGGCAGCCCGGGTTTCAACGTGTTCACATTGGCGTCACACTTCAGTCTCTAATGGGCTACAAAGAGGGGAAATGGTTTCAGACAGGCACCGGGACCCCCCAAAGCTGGGGTCAGGGTCTACACATACCCCCCTCAGCTCCTGGGAACCGTCCCTGTTCGCTTAGAGGCACATGCATAATCTCCTGCCTCACACTCATTAGCACACACACACACACACACGAGAGAACATGGCCAGCCATCTTTCAAATAACCCACTGTCCCTCTACATCTCTCTCTTTTACACAGCATATTGTAACAGTGCAGCGTTGTGTACATGTTATCCCCACAGTGCGGTTGCTCTACAGCTGGCTGCAGGGTTTCTCCTTATTATCAGAGGCATTTTTGCCCCGTCATTTTTAATTTCACAGGAATTCTAGGAAGCTTCAGGGAGGTGCTAAAAGGCCCGACCTCCACTTTTGATGCTCCAGCCAGACGCTGCAATCCCACCCTTACTCTAAAGCTCAGTTATTGAATTAGTTCGGCCACTTGGGGGAAAAGAAACAAGCTAAAAACAAGCTACACCACTATTTATTAAGTTAAAATCGTGAATGTTCTTGTAAATGCAAAATAAGTTGTTTCATATTTGCATTACATAAATATATCCCAACATAGCATGTTGTCTGGTGAGTCACTCGATACATAGAAAACATTAAAGTGTATATATACGAATTGTCTTAGGAACAGTTGCCAGGGAGATTATACAGAGGGAGACAAGAGATACAAGAGAGAAGTGTTTTGGGTTCCAATTATTTTGTAGAGAAAATTCTGCCGTCATCTAGTTTTTTATTCTGGGTTAATGGAGCTTAATGTTTGGATCAGCTGATGACCGGAAGGCTGCCAGTTGGCGTCCATTTTTTATCTCACGGAACTGTATTGTAATTGTATTTCGCAATAAGTTGATAAGTTATTTAATCAGTTAAGATTCCACCTAAAGACTATTCATTATAATGTTAAATTATCGGTAACTTTAAGCCACAATATTATTCATTTAGAGTCACCTGTCCAATATTCCCTCACTTTTCGCTTTATTTTGGTCTCCACCGACTCTGCTTCTTCCCGTTTGAGTAGAAGTGGAGGAGTACTCTGCATGTACGGCCTCTGCCCGTCTGTATTCCAACTAGAACAGAGAAAAGGCCCAAAGTCACACCTACGTGAAGCTACTTTTACTGCAACACCGGTCACATGATCCAGGGAGAAAAATAATAATAACACTCTCAGTCGTTGTTTTCATCAAACATCGATGATGGAAGCTACACATCAGTGTTTCCTCTACCATTATACAAAGTGTTTAATAAAAAATGACACTTTATACTTTTAAATGATGGTGTTGTTGTTGTTAATAAGTCGGTGTGGCAGAGACGAAAGGGAAACGCATTGTTCAAGTAATCAACTTTTTAAAAGCGGTATTTATCAAACTCTTAGTGTCAGAGTCCAGATAATGGTTATACGTTTTAGAGGGAGCGCGTTAGGTAATGTTATATCACGGAGATAAATCCCTCCAGACATTCCAGCAGGAGAAGATAACCGAGAGGCTGTTTTTCTCCTCAAATTCTGAGGTCAAAATCTATTACCTCAACTCCTTCGACTCATGCAAAGACTTCTATAGGCGCACAATGATTTCTATTCTGATTACACTGGCATTCACTCCCAGCCTCCAAGTATTCCCTCATGTACACACGGGACCTGGTTTCATTTGCTCAGTGTGCAGAGTCCAGGGTGTCTCAAGCATTTTACTTTATAGACAACAATTACAAGGCCTTACATCCATTTTAATGCCAAGTTATGTCTTATTGGCTACTTTTAGATCTACTTAATTTAATTATTTTGACACTAAATTCTTATTTACAATTATTGTTTCCAGTCAGCTTGGGTAGTTGGAGGACCCAGTGGGTCGGAGGGGGGGGGGGGGGGGGGGGCGCAGCACTGACGGACAGACTGTCATTAGTTTGTCTGTAGTCTTCCATTGAGACGAGACAGACGAGGACGAGCTGTCTGCCCCCCCCCCCCCCCCCCCCCCGTGTGTCCCAGTGATTTCCTACAGTCTGAATGAAGTCATTGAAAAGCATAAACACATACACACAGGGCGCCCCCACCAACAAGAGGCCATTGTTTGTCCCGACGGAACGAGACCTCTCCAGTCGAGCGGCTTAATCACAGAGGGAGCGTCTCTCATATGGGACGCCATATGCATGGATGGACATGTGTACAGGACGCACAGACCACCACATGTCTCTATCTGGAACTGCAAGGGACCATCAGTGTAACGAGTAAAAATCCATTTGGAGCGTTTGTTGTTGTTTCCCAGCCTTCTTCTTGTGGTTGTCCCCCCCCCCTCACAAGCCAGCTATTCTTCATCTTCCTCCGCTAAATAACAGCAAGTAGGAGCTCAGTGACCTTTGACCCATCTCCACAGCTCTTGCTCTCCTCTGGCTGACCTCCTTCCTATTCACGCTGGCCGGGCCTAGAGTTAGACTTTAATTTGTCTCAATTATATAAAAATAAACAAAGCTAAAACAGATGAATAATAAAATGGGTTTGACAGCACTAATATATATATATTATATATACACATATTTCCCTTAATGCCCCACAGACACACACCCTCACATCTTATCTTGTGTTCCCTTAAAGACCCCAAACAGACTTCACACTGAAGGTGCATCAGACACAAAGAGGTTGTGAGCTTGAACACTCACAGAAATCCTGAACCCACTGTGCATGTTCCACTAATGTTAGATGGGTTTTAGTGGAGATCTTGAAACCCAAGGACACACACACAGCTGACAGGAAGACGCCCAGAGAAGGGATGCAGCAGGAGGACAAAGGCCACAAGCTGCTGCTGCTCTGCGTTTTGGGCTGAAATACTTCTGATTGTAAAGTTCATTCTGTGTCTGTGTCGGTTTGTTCAGTATCACACAAAAGATTGATTCCAACATAGAAATCCCTGCATTGCAGCCTGAGAATTCATGTATTAGTCCCCAAAACCATTTGATTAGATCCCCCTGTCGTTGATTACTCCATCCATCCATGTTGTTCCACTTATCCAGAGTGACTTCCTCCTGATGAGTGGCCCCTTGGTCTGGTGAGGATGGGATGAGCAGATAGGAGACTCAACTACATGTGAAAATCACATGTTGGCTATCAGATGCACATTTCCTTTGTCCTGTGTCATTTCTTATCACAACAGAAACAAGCTCCAACACAAAAGTAACCCACAAACAACTCGTGTCCCTGGAATCAAATGCGTGAGAATTAAAACCTGAGAGGCATTTGTTAAACAATGAAGAAATGGAAAGAAACCAGGAAAGAAGGATTCAACAGCGGCTTCGCTTGCACAAACACAAAAGAAAATTCTACCATTTTGCGCTCATCCCCTTATAGATTATTTACTTATTAGTATTTTTTGTGTCCGTTCATTGCTCTCAGGATGTACAGAGAATTCAACAATTTCAACTAAACATTTTTTGAGGAATAATAGCAGCATTGATTTACTTCTACCAATCAAATTCATGTATCGTTGTCATTTTCATGGATTGACAGGACGTTCCTATCCCCTAGAATCACACTAGTGACATTTAAAGGCTCTTGGAGTAGAATATTCCCAGACATGTTGTGTAGTGACAACAATGACCACTCGACGCAGAATCAGCCTGGTTCCAATTAAGGTTTCTATCCAGCTCAGATGAAGGAGGAAGTGTCTGTGAATCCCCTCATTGTAAGCAGCTCACTACAGAACAAGTGCGACAGGCCACAATTCACCACTAAATACAAGAGAAGAGCGCTTTCTTTTTTCCTTTTCAACATGTACTTCCTCCCTTTTCTTCCTTCAATGCAGTCACCTGCTTTTCATTTGGGGGGGAAATGCACCCAAGGCATTCCAGTCTCTCCTCCCCCTCTTCCAACCTCTCCCTACATGTATTTCATCTCAGTGAGGTGGGTCCCAGGGAGGAAATGAGCCAGTCATCCAAGAAGTGAGAGGGGGAGGATCAGAATCCCTCCTTCACAGACCATCAGCATCACTGAGAGGAACACGTTGTGGTCTTCTCAAAATACTGAAGATGTTCCTGTATCTTAATGCAGGTCAAAGTAATGCAGTGTTGGTTTGAATGTAACCACGTATAATAATATATACCAGATCGCTCTATGCTCCACATTAACTATAAACTATAAGCACGCCGCCTCCATCGCTACAGGCACCACGCTCAGGACATGCATTTAACATGTGGTGTTTACGGCTAAAAAGCAAAGAAAGACAAGGACGACGTGTCATAAACCTGCATTGTCTGTAATAGCCATCAGGGGCTATTATTATTATTATTATTATTGCACAAATAAGTCTGATTCTATAGAAGTCTATTAGAAGATAACTCTACTTCTCCTTGTTTTATTCATTGTGCAATTCACTACTTTCTAAATGGTGAGCATGTACATCACATGTCATTTAGCTGACACTTTTATCCAAAGCGACTTACGTTACATCTTAACCCATGGATTACATTTGATTAATGTAAACATTACATCTGCTGAAAGGCTATATGATCATTAGGTCATGTTATTATGATTAAATAAGCCCTGCTACGCCACAAAGGGCCGACAGCATTAATTCTGTTCAATAGCAAAAGAAACAAAGACGGCTGTTTGCTTTTATTATAAAAAAGCATGAGGTATAATCACATTGGAATTTGTGATTACAGTGTATTATTCGATCATTTAAAAAGCCGTGTAAACGTAATGGTAATGTAAAGGTGTGGGACAGTGTCCGCTTTGTCCACTGTAGAAACATGACGCTGCACCATGAGGCAATCTGTCAAGATGAAACGCTGCCCATGTAGGTGCTGATGGCTCATTCTAAGCTAAGAAAACACCACTTTCATCCACAGGTGATTATATACCATTGAAAGTTAGGAACAATTTATTCAACATCTGCCCATAAATCCCCCAGAATGGAAAAAACAGTCTGTGGTTTTAAGAGGAATCGGCCAAAGCTCCTTCAGACACCTCGGAAAACTTAAAGTTAACAAGTAGATGAACCAAATGCACCAAAACTAACTAAAATCTTCTAAAGTCATCCTGTGATGGGATTTGAGATGATGATTTATTCTGGTAAACAGGGTTTTCTTCTCTAGACACACAAGTCTCATCATTCAAAGAAAGTAAAGTAAGTATTTAAAGAATATGGATAGAAGCAAATATCATCCTTACACTTTCATTTAATGACGTATTGCAGGAAATACTGAGGTTCAACCTGTTGATACGTCCTGCTTTGCTTATTGTTCATATTATCAGCTTCTGTCCATCTATTCATTTCTGCTTCTTTACGGTTGCATACCTTCTCTTTGTCTGATTTGTCGACTGTTGTTTTGATGTTGTGTCTCCAAATAATCGGTCACTGTGAGCGTGAAATACAACCATCCATAACTGTTGATTTCCTGGCCAGTGTTCAGGTATGCATGCTGACATCTCACCTCAAATCCCCAGTATGCGACTCATAAAGCTCCTGTTTCAATAGTGTTACTATTACAGCCATGCAGAATGAGCAGCTTATGATAATAAATCAGACATGTGGAACAAAGATGGCGGCTAGCCCCAAATAAAAACAAGCTGGTGGCCTTTGCCAACATCATCAGTGGGATGAAAGAGGTTTCCTCATGGACAAAGTTCATCCAGGGAGGGGCCCTCCAATGGAAAACAGCACGTGTTCCATATCGTGATGGGCTGCCAGGGACTGAGACATCTGGTGATACTTTTACCGCAAAACCAAATTGTTCTCCAGGAAAAATCAGGATGACGGGTTCTTTGAGGCATTTCGTTCTCATGATTATTTAAGTCAGAAAAATTCATAGAAACTGAACAAATCACTCATGGCACCGAGAACACTAAACGTCACTTAATGAGTAAAAAATTGGAAGAATGTTAAAACCCTCAAATATGAATCCCGAGCCCTTTGGAGCAGCATGACGCCGTCGGCGCCACTTCCAATGACCATTGTTTGGCCTCACACTTGAATGCATAGGGATCCCTGGGAGGTCCAGATCACATCCAGAGGTAGAGGTTATCATGGCTAACAAGGTCCGCGGGCCTCTTTGATGAGAGCCCTCCACGGACAGATGGAGAAACGGGGCCAAGAAACTGACATTCATTCATTCACACAAGTGCCCCCCCCCCGCTCACGTTTCGCTATCCGCCTCCATGAGGTGGCGTGTTTCCTGGAATCGATCTGGGATTTGTTGCTGTGTAAAAACAGAGTCTTAAGTAAGTTTATAAGTTCTGCTCTGGCAGTGAGGCTTGAGTCCACGTTACAAGTAAGGAATGTTTTGGCTGATAATAACTGTTGAACCAATGAGGAGTGAAGCATGGCCATAGAAGTCGGCTTAAATGCCTTCGGTAAACAAAGATATCGAATGTTTAAGGCTACGTAACCTTTGCTGGACACGGGGGCCACGAATGGGATTCAGCAGATGATCCTGGTGGAAGCTGTGGCCTGTTCTCCAATAGCTTTGGCTGAGAAACGTTCTTCAATGAGCAAAACAACCAGGAAGCATTGCAGTGGCCGCCATGATGAAAGCTGGTCAGATAAAGGGATGACGTAAAAAGGATGACGAGTAAAAGACACTCACTGAACCATCACTGCATCCCATTTTACTACCACCACTAAAACAGAGCATGAACTTACTTAACAGTTGTTTATAAGTCAATAATTCTGGATTATGGGGTGGAAATTGGGAAAACTAAAACCCAGTGAAATAACTGGATCCCAAACTTCCCAGTGGCTGAAGTCAGCAGGCCATGGGAGGTTTGGGGCCAATGTGCCCAGTGAAGCATGCATTAAGCTGGGGGTCTCTAATGGAACAAAAAAGGCCGGTGGGAGGTGTTACACAAAGCTCAACACCGCTCATAAATCAACTGAGCCAGGGTTTATCTTCCCTTTTTGGTTTTCAGGATTTTATCAACGTGGGAGTGCAACGCCAAGATGGAACAACATGAGTCTTGAGTCCAACTCTCTGGAAACAAAAGGATCAAAGACAGAAAACAACCGCATGGCAAATCCATTACAGGGAAAAACATCGGGGCCCAGATGTTACATTACTGAATCTCTGCCGGATTTCAAACGGGGCCCCTATGTGCAACAAAAATCAGAGGTAATCTGGTGAACTCGTGTGAAGTTGTGTGAAACCAGCACAAGAGCAAGACACAAAGGGCAGGGTGGAAAAGGAGATACGTGCAGGGCAAACAGGAAAACAGTTATTTTTAATCAAAAGAACGATCTTTTTGAGACCAAACTGTACGTTAATGGATATCGATCATCCCGGAGGGGTTGTTTGAACCCTGAGAACTCTGTAGCCATGGGTCAATATTAGTGTGGCAGTGTTTCCTACAACACGTGTTCAGATGAGTTGCACCTGTCCACTTCTACCGCATCTTTGCATCTCCATCACACCTCTATGCTGCAAAATCCACAATAAGGCCACGCAGTCACAACCGCCCATTTTTGAAGGTCCAGGGGATTCGCATCAGCGTCCAAAGTTTCACAGGAGGTAGAGGACATTTGATTGTGTTGGGAGAAACCTGATGAAACTATCCCTAAACCCCTTTGACATTAATTATTCAGCGTTTGGCACAGTGTTGGGCACTGTCCCGAAGGTCTTCTTTCATGGCCTCCTGCAGCATCCGCGCTTACTGTGCCCTGCGGTCTTGCACAGAGCATCTTCTCTGCATTTCCTTTGTCCTTCAAATCGCTCCCGTCATTTCCCATATTTCCCTGAGCTTTCACTTTCTGCTTCTGTGCTAGAAATAACTCCTGTTATCCAGGACCAGAGGAAGCGGTCCCCGTGAGGCCGGGCTGAGGAATAGATCTTGTCTAGATCCTGGTCTGTTTCCTGCATCTGCACGCACTCACTCGCTCTCAAATGATCCTTTTATTTTCTCTGTGTACCCATCTCTTCTGCTTTTGCAGATGTTCTCACTTTCCCATCTGCCCATAGGGGAATGTCTGTGTCTACTCTACACAACCTGAACGGTCCACACTGGTCCTTTGAAAGAAGAAGAACTGTGTGATGAAATGTGCCCTTTTTTCAGATTTTGATCTTGATAAATCACCATCAAATCAAGTGATTTATCGAGATGATCGCTTAGTTCACACTTCATGTTTTGATTGGAATAAAGCTCACTGTTAACCTTAACTCTGACCCCAATCCGCTGGAATAAATTGTGCCCAAATTAGGGCTGCTTGGGCCAAACAGATCTGCTGATAATGCCCAGGCGCTGATCGAACCTCGCCCCCTTAAGTGAGCTCGCTTTGTGAGACCGTGCTCTAACGCAGTCAATCAGTGACCCGGAGCTTAGCTGGGGGGCTTTGAGATTCTTTTACGAGCCCCCCCGCCCCCTCCCCTCCAGCCCCTCTTTTTGACCTCGCCTACCCTTCTCGAAAGAAAGAGCGGTAATTAACTGATGAAGAGCCCTGTAAGATTATCCAGTCTCCTCGCAAAGGACTGCAGCTCTGTCTGTGGTGTGCAGTCATGTCCCAAAGGACCACTGCAGAATGAGGAAAGGATGGATCTCAATGGTCTATTCAAGCATTCTCCTCTTTCATCCTCCATTCAGCCCCCCAAAAAAGAGGAGAGCAGCGTTCTATGTTGTATATTTGAGCCTGGAATGTTCTTTCATATCAGCACAAATTAGGAAAAGCTCTCTCTGTGTTTGAAGACAAATGTGGAGACCACGGTCACAATGCTTTTAGCGTGGACACATGAGCACAGTTCTTCAGTGACCACTTCAGGGCTCAGAGGGCACACGAGTGCACAGACAGCCCCTCGCTGTGAGCGGGAATGCGCGGCAGATTGAATTATACAAGAGAAAGCAAAAAATAGCTGTCTCTCAACCACCTGGAGCGAGACAGAGCGGGACACGGAGGGACACGGAGGGACAGGGAGGGACAGGGAGAGGGTGAGAAAGAGAGAGCGAGGGGTAAGAGGAGCATGGGACGCTTTGGATTCCACATTTCCAGTGCGTGCTGTGGGGAGGAATATGAAATGTTTCTCAGGGGAGAAAAGAACTTCCATCCCATTGTCCCTCATTTAAATGTGTCACTATGCCAAGGCCCCCCCACTGCCGGGGTCCCAACCCTCAACCCAACCCCCGACCAGCAGACCACCCAACACAGCCCCAGCTTGATTTGATCAGGGCATCAACACTGAAATGATCCGGCAACCTGCCTCCACGCAAGCGGAACGTTGACCTGCATCATCAAGCTGATGCTGTCACTCAACCACCTTTCGCACTACTTACATAATGTTGATCCTGCTGTGACGTAATCGCTCAATGTGAAGTCTGCACGTTACTGCACGTGCTTGGTCTGGTGTTTAAGAGGAGAGAGAAAGAAATCCCCGTTGAAAGGTTACCTCACCCAGAACATGCAGGACAGACAGACCCAGGTGCGTGCAGGTCCAGTCAGAGCTGCTGGCAGGCTCACAGACACAGACGGCATGGTGAGTGGCAGGAGTGATGCTGCTGCTGCAGGGGTCCATCAAAGAGACGCCGTCTCTCGCCTCCTGCTCCAGGGGGGGGACCCTGACTGCCTCTCCTCTGCGCTCACTCCGGCTCCCTCGCTCCCTTCTGCCGGGGAGAACTTTCACACAGCCTTTTTTTTAAGGAGAGGTGAGGGGGGGGGGGGTTAAGGCTACCCCCACCTCGCCACAGGAGCAAAGGGGGAGGATTATCCATCTCTTTTGCTCCTCCTCTCTCCCTCTCTCTCGTTGCATGTCTCCCTCCCCGTTCACCCCTCTACGTCTCACCACTTCTAATCTCATTCATTCCTTGATCCCCCCCCCCCGCCCCCAGCATCGACCGCACTTCACCTCCCCCGCCCTCTTGCACAGATTTACCCCTGTATTTACATATTGAGACTCCTTTAATATTTCATGACCTCGGACTTCTCAGTTATCCAGAAACTTTAATTATTATTATTAAATTATAATTATTAAATGGTTCTGAGTCTTGCCTCTCTCTCTGCACTGCTCCACCAGATGTAGCATCAGTAACAGTGGTTACAGCCACCTGGGTACACGACATATCTCTTGCACATGAACCCCAATATATGAAATCCACAAAGGAGGGTAACAAGATGGCATCTCTCCTAATAAAAGACTCTCTTAATGGGATCAATAACAAAATAAGGCATCTTTTCCATCCGCTCAATCGAGTGATTTAAGGATAACACTTGGATGCTCGTATATTTTTGTGATCCTCAACAAACATCATGACAGCAACAAAACCCTGTGTTACTCCGTCTCTCTGTGTGGCTTCCTTGAAAAAGACCTCAAAAACCCAAAATAAAGAAATATCTAGTTTCATTCTCTAAAAAGGTGAAAGTAATTTTCTCTTACTGTAGTTTTTAGCAAATCAAACTAGAGAGAATTGTTACTTTGGGACTATTTTGAGCAGCGGATTAATAGGGAGTAATATTCAGGTTTGAAGGTGTGTATTTCCCAAAGCAGGATGTGTATGTGGGATTGAGTCAACGACACCTGCAGTGTATGTGTTCATGGTGAAGAAACATAACCTGCCCCTGTGTCTCATTGAGGGGTTGAAGCAGAGAAGACATCACACTCATCAGGCGTTGGATGCACACAATAGACGGATCAATGCATTTTCTAAGAATCAGGAGAAGAACTAATCTATTTCAGCAGGCTTATCTTTGGATCACTCCTTTGTCATTTTCAATCTCACCCGTGGCCTCACACACATTTTCCCTTCCCAAAGAGGATCTACTACAGACAGTATAGTGCCCCCCCTTCATCTTCATCCTTTACTACAGAGAAAGAGCACCGAGGGGCCGGGAAGCCAGAGCTGCTTCATTAAGTTCTCATCAATGAGCCCGTTAGCCCCATGCGTGACTCTTTATGCACACACACACACACACACACACACCACACACACACACACACACACTGCAAACCTCCTATCCAGTGTAACCTTTACACAGTGACAGGCTTCATGCACTACACACACCTGTAAACACAAACACACACACACACACTCGCTGCAAACCTCCTATCAAGTGTCAAGCTTAAGGAGACATTGGTAGAGAGAAAACATTTGAACTTAATCCCAAACAAACACAAGACGGTTTTCCCCAGAGTTAGGTCTATTATTCTGGAATGAATAAAGGCCTTTTACAAATCAGGGATCCTTTATTGTCAATTGATTAATTAATAAACTGACGGTGAAACGGTGCTGATTCTTCTAAGCTGTCGCACTGCTAAAGGCATCACCTTATCACGTTGTACAGAGAGAGGAACACACACTGCTGTAGGAGAGGATATACACTATATATATATATATATATATATATATCCAATGAGCATCTCTCTTACTACCACGTACCACAAAACAATGTGATCAAATTCAACTCTGAAAAGTTTTGTACATAACATGTACACGTTATCTGCATTGAAAATAATCACAGCACAAGTTACCTCCCACGTTACCGCATGACAAGCAAAGGACTGATGTATAATCAGAGGATGGAATTGTTCATTTAGAATTCAGATTCTAGATCTGAAATTATTCTTTATAGGTCACATGCTTATTCCACACAGTTTGTTGCAATAGTGTATAATTATAAAGTGTTGTTGCTCAAACAGCTGTTTGCTGCTGCTGGTGGAAGCCAGGCTGATGAGAGTGAACTTTACACAGTGTATCAAACAGCTCGAGGCTATTTCAGAACCCAACACATAGTCACTGAATGACTTCGCACTTGAGCGGAGTCCAGCAGGCCTTAATCGGGCTCAAATGAAAACTGAACCATCAGAACACTGCACACGATGTTCTACTTTTACACTGCCAACACACTTGTGTGACTAACAGTACATGATGCATCATGTATTTGTGATAAACAGAATGTCTACTATATAAAGCATCAGGATTCACTGCACAACCAACAAATATAGCATCAGAGAAGTGATATTGGTTGTTAGATTTCTAAATGTAATGGAAAATAAGGTAAAGCAGTTGAAAAATTAACAAACAGAGAAACAGATTTTACCAATCAAGACGGTATACCTCCCTAACTACACAAGGACCAAGTGCAGCTGCAGCACCTACTGGTCCCAGAACAAAGTGTCCCCACAGCTATAATCAGACACTAGTTCCTAAATACACGAGTGATGATGGAGGGAGGTTGAAGGACGTCGTAATGTAGAAAATGGAGGATGAATGACATCACTTTTGTTTCAGTACCTCTGCGACCTTCATCCTTTCTGGTTGCTTTGGTGAAGCAGAGCAGACCATTAAGGAGATTAACTGATGTCAGTTTGCTGTCCTTGAACCAAGAAACGACGGGTGGACAGCAGGCAGGATTCAATGTTCATCCAAAACACGTTAAAAGGGGAAGCTGGAGGTAAACGGATGAGTTCTGATAAGTGGATAGATTGAGGGAGTAGAGAAGGAGGATAGATGGCAGGAGAACATGTAAACAGAGGGGTGTGATCCTGGCTGACGTCCTAGAAGCTGCTAGATGAAAGGAGACCTCACTTGTTGACAGACAGAGGAAGAACTCACGCTAGCAGAGCTGCACAAACACCTCGTGACTCCCATCTGCTGAGAACAATACGCACTCCCATGTGTGTGTGCACGCTTTCCTCTGCACTGACCCATGAACACAACAGCACTACTTCCACAGTACATCTAAGGCTCTTCAAGGCCCTTGGAACAGTTATTACAGACATTGTTTTAAGTTATCAGGTGGTTACTGCTAATGACGTCTAGGACTCCACGTTGCTGCCCTCACTAGTCGACCTAAGGAATGCTAGTCCTTTAGACCTAGTGTGACTTTAGTAATGTTCAGATTGGAACGGTGTTGTCTTGGCATCGCTCCAGTTAACTGGCTTGATGCTCCGGACTAAAGCTGTGGACCGCTCCGCTTTATGGATGGAAAACACCATCACGTTTCTTTAGTGAGAAAAAAGTAATTTCTTTATTATTACACCACGCACTGGGTAAGTTAGACCAGCCTGCAAAGGGACGTCAGACCCTGCTGAAGTAAAATGGCAAAAGCCTCGTACAAACACTTGTGTCCAGGGGGGCGGCAAAATCAACACAAAATAAGTTTATGTAGAGTACTGAAGATCGGTGGCTCTGGTGGACAGAACAGTTTTACTATGGTGCAAAGAGCCAGTATCCTGCTCTGTGTGTGTGTGGGGGGGGGGGGCTTATCTCTCCAGCCTGTCTCATCCTCTGTGCCTTTAACTATATATTCATTTTTGTTTCCATTTGGCAACTGCAGTTGGAAATGTTGGGACATTTGGGGATAAAGTTCCTAATCCCACTGTTTCATGCATCCTGTGTTAGACGCTAGAGATCATTGGGTCCATACACCATATGTCACAAGCAAAATAAAAAGAGTTTTTCTACAATATCTAGGATCTGTGACAAACTGCTTGGAACCTTTTTGCAATTTGAAGTAAAGACCGTGGAGAGAGAAAAGCAATGAATGTAGTTTCAGAGTTGGTTGGTGGCTTCAGCCCCTTTGAGGTCCCTCGTAGGGGCTGAGATGCCAGCAGCATCTGTTGTAAATGCGCTTTGAGCTAAATACTAAAATCATCACGCTACCATATTCATAAGTAAAGTTTCCATGATGAAGAGACTGAATGGCTACCCAATGATGGCGCTAGAGGGATACCCAATGTGACTCAAACCATCAGACATTCAGTCAGAACCCCAGATGTGAACCTCAAGGTGGTCTCAAGGGAAAAGTCATCAAAGAGGCTTTTTATGGTGACAAAGGCTGCACAATATATTTTATCAGTAGTTGTTTAAATATTTCACAGTGTGGTTGAACAAACGCCATCTCTGTCAATGCATGCTCTAGACCAGAGGTCTTCAACCGGGGGTCTGCGACCCCCCAGGGGGTCCGCAGGGGTACTGCAGGGGGGTCGCGGAATTTTTGGTTGAGTGTCGGGGTTTTTTTCGGCTCGCCCGTCCATGTTTTCAGTCAGCGCGGCAATTAGAACGCGAAGGCACCACCCGTCAACACCGCTAGCGCTGGCCCGCGTCATCTGGCCCGAACCTTAATTGAGTTAGACAGCCCTGCTTTAGACTGTGGAGCCATCGACAGCTAGAGAGGCTCCGATAACTAACCAGAAGTAGTGCAGCTCTGTTACAAGCAACAAGCAGCCTTTGTTCCTCTGACGCCAAGTTCAACACGTAGGTGCACTCACCTTTGTACATCAAAGACTTTAAAAAAACAGTCATTCAAAGCTTAATCATGATCAGTACCTTATTTTTGCCTTTCCTCTGTTTCCGAAATGGAAAGATGCAGTAGAAGAAAAATGTTGCCCAACTGAAGACTGTAGTAAGACACCAGCAGAGTCGGCCCATTCTCCTCCGAAAACCTTCTCACGTCCTCCACTGTGTGACGCCCCCCCCCCCCCCCTCTCAAGCCTGTCCTTTAAGTGAGAGATACAATACCCCTAGTCGCTCGCGCTGGAAGGAATCCTCCAATGGTTGCTGATGAGATCTGAGAAATGGTGCTTCTTAAAAAGTGGTTGAGGGGATTCTTAAATACATGCTAGCATCCCTCCAGCATCCCTCCAGCATCCCTCCAGCATCCCTCCAGCATCCCTCCTCCCTGCTGCAGGTTCTTCTATTCAAAGCACGAGGAGGCAAATGATTAGGAGACCGAAGTGGGCGGGTGGGGGGGGGGGGGTCGGGCAGAGCCGTCTGTTAAAGAAGAAGGCACTTATAGTGATGGAAAAGGGAGGGGGGTCTGCAGTTCATCATAGAAAAGGGGGGGGGGGGGATTGAACTAACAATGTAAGAAAAGAGACTTGTTACAATGAATTCACAGCAAATAAAACGAAGCCGGAAACACCAGTTTGGATGCAGACGCTTTACAGCTGATATTCATCCGGAGGCTGAGAGGTGGATACGAGGAGCGATTATACAAAGTGAGGTTGTGTGGTGGGGGTTTCACGCCTAATGAAGACGGACCGATCATAAATGGCCATAGACCTCCTGAGCCTGTACACAATCTGAGGAGTGCCTTTAAAGCCTGAGGGACACTGCCATCATTAGAGAGTGGGGACCACATATGTCAATTGTTTTTTACTCAGAAATTGCAACACGGTGTTGAGAATGAAAAAGCAGTGTTAATGGCTGCAGGCTGCTAGTTAGCTAGCATGCTAACACGTTAACTAACGGAACCGTACACAGATGGTTTGGAGGAGCTCATTGTAGCACCGACCCCGTCTCACAGCGTGTACACTGCAGACAGCTCTGTCCTCAGCGGCCTGCTTCTACTCCCCGGCTGGATAATCAAATCACACCAGCTTTCCTGTTAAAAAAAGACCACACAATACTGGCAGAGGGACCAGTTCCAGTGCTGCAGCCCGTAGGACGTCATGTGTCCTTCCTGCCTCTCTGCAGCACAAACAATGGGCCGGTCCTGCGTCTCCATCTGGTCTAAGACACCAGAGAAGAGGTGACGGAGTCATGGGTCACTATTCAAGGGACAATAAGAAGAGTCGTTTATGTTTTTATAGTGGGACGGACATCCATTTGATTAGATATTACCCGTCAGTAACATACAATACCTAATCACATTTGTGTTGCACAGGTTTCAGTTGTCTCTCTCCAGTTAAAATGTGTAAATATATATTTATATTTCACTCTGCCTCCCTCACCTATTAAGCTCATTCAGGGCACCTGTGAGCCCCCCCTCCCATTAGCTCAATCACGCTCACCTGCCCCCCCAGCTGCACTAACTCACCTCAGCATTCAGTCACTCGAGTGATTGCATTTCTCTATGTGAGTAGATGGGAGGCGGGGGCTGGAATAAAGCTTTTTTTACTGCATTCGGGTCCTGACCATCGACTCTGTAGATTACCAAGTCAACATCAAAGATACCCAGCGTCACCTGGGCATCAGACTTATTATGGGCTGAGCCACAGTAATGCCCATAGTAGTTAACCTCCACTGCAGCTCACTGCACTCAGTGATTTAAATGGGTGCTGAGCTTTCACCTTTTTAATCATATTGCATTTTGCCCTGCATATAGCAGATTACACCCTGTATGCACATGCTGCAGTAAAATACCATTATTTGCATTAAATGCATCCAGGATGTATTTATCCAGAATCCCCTGCAAAACAACAAAGACTAAAACAATTTTTGAATTAACTTAATTACATCACATGTCATTTATCTGAGGCTTTAATCCAAAGCGACTAACAATAAGTGCATTTCAACCATAAGGAAACCACCTCAAAAGAACAAGAAGCTACAAAGTGCAATTTCATTAAATAAGCTGATTTACAACTTGCTATAGATAAGAGTTATAATAAGTACAGTTTACTGTGGTCCTGATGTCATCAGAGAGCTCATTCTACCATGTCAGAGTTAATCAATAGCCATAGCCAATAATACTAATTGCATCAGAAACCCATCTGTCTAAATATTACATTATTGCTCCCAACGAAGTGGCTGTGATTAATGCAGCAATGATCTCGTGCCACTCTCACTTATTGATCCGAGGCGTCCATTTTGGGGGAATTAGAGCTCGGGGAACGTGAGCACGAGGAATTCAACGAAAGCTAATTTCATCTTTGAAAACAGCAAAGAGACGCTTTATCTTAAGTCAGCAGATGGAGACAGTTTTGGTAAATTGACAATCATGGGAAATTTAAGTCCTCATTGGATAAAAAATGGAAATAATGACAATGAAATATTCCGTGTTAAGATAAGCAGTCACGGCTGTCAAGCCAAAGCCTCTCTGGGCAGAAGGAGGCACAAAGCTCCCAAGGAAAGATACTGCCAACATGGCAAAGTGCATTTAAATCCAATGGCATTATTCATATTCACAAAGAAATTCCCACATTTCTAGTAACTGATAATGGAACCAATATGTGAATAGAAAGCAGAAGAAAACCCTTTGTGTAAGGGGAGCAAACTATACATTTCAGAAGGGCAGGGGTCAGCTATTTAACCTTTAATTAGACTACACAAAGTACCCACAGGCTCAATGTCACCTTTTGAGCTGCAATTATCATCTGGCCTCAAACACCAGAGGCTTCTGGTCTCTGATCAGGATGTAGGTCAAGTGATGAAAAGCTATGAAGACCCAGTGACGTTCTGGCCCTGTCTCTCTTCACCTCAGTAGATAACGGGAGGAGCACCTTGTCTGTATGTAACAGATACATATATATATATATATATATATATCCTTCATGTAAAAGCCTCATGAAGGTTACATGATGAGGTTAATAAAGGCTGCTGTATTTACAGCTGAGGCGATACGAGTGGATGACAGACGCGTCCCGCTACTAGAAGACGGGAAAGCCGCAAAATACAATGAGATTTAGTGAGAGTTTCAGTTTCAAGAAGTGATGTAAATACTTGATTAAGTATCAAGAATATCGTACAGCCCAATTCATAGCTCACTGACATGAATGCACAACAGCTGCAGTGGTCAAAAAAGAAGGAACACACTGGAAAAACTCCTTGGAAAATGTTAAGTCAATATTAAGTGTACTGGGTTGGACCAATTCATTACAGTTTACAGTTTATAACCTAAAACAAGTTGTTATCTGGGTTTGGACCGACCCCCCCCCACAGATCCCAATGACAAGTCACGACTCACCAGCCAGAGGGACATCGCAGTGATTCCCTTCCACCGATCCACAGCAGACGTTAGATGCTGCTGAGCCTCGGCGCTGGATGGCCTGGCTGCAGAGAGTCTGCCTCTTATCCTGACCCACTTCCTGAGCTTCATTGTTAGCTCGGGGAGAGGAAGCACATGATGGAAAGCCAGCGTCAGGACGTCACAACATGGAAACTTAGAATGCCTTGAAGAGCTCAAGTTTGCTCTATGGCATTTTTCTGTTGTTTCCAAGCACCAATTTCATTTATTCTCAATATGTTGCATTTTAAATGAAATGAAGGTAGAATGAGATGAACCAGCTCTGGCTCAGAACCCGTGTTTTCCCACATGAGGCGGAGAACTGTTTCAAGCTTATTAAAACACTGGCAGCAGCTGAGGTGAAGAGGTCCCCCCTTTGCACCTCGCCCCCCAACCGAGTCACTCCAAACCAAGTGGGCCGCACTGTTGTTGTTGTTTTAAACAGCCGCTTAATGGGAACCACCTCGGATCCATGAGGGGAACAGGAGGAGCACATCCCACGGTCCACCCTGGACCTCACGTCATCACTTAAACAAGGTGCTGACCCTGGGAGGACTGGTTTGCTTTCTTATGGCTCCTCAAAGTGCTAAAGCCATGCGTGAACATCTGTTGGAGGCCCATGTTGCATCACCTCACACCAAACCAGCTAAACACCACATTGCAGTGGACCATCGGTCAGGCTGTAAACACCTGGCAACTCAACCCTGCGAGACTCTCCTCCACACAAGCTAGTAACCAATCAATCACAAACCCACTTGAGTTCAATCATCCCTTTGAGGATTTCCAAGAAACGCAGCGGCGTTGATAGCAGGAAGTGAATGAAGTCTTTACATTCCACATGTGGACACAGTGATTTAGTAGGCAGGAGGACAAAGGGCCATCACTGAAGATGCATAGATAAAGGGTTAATTTGGTAACAGCTTGAACATCTGTATGAAGGCCCGCTCCATGTCTTTAAAGTAGCTGCTCATTCATGAGAGCCTACAAAGGCCTTTTGTCACTGATTTGACACGCAGCAAACAAACAGTCCATGACGGGCCGTGTGACATTTGTAGCCCTCCAGCCTTTCCAAGGTCACACTGTCAATCATAAACTAATAAGAGCGCTTCATTGGGCTTTTACACGGTTCAAAAGTAGGGGTTTGGACTTTTAGGTTTTCTTACTCTCACATTTTATTTATTTATTCTCTTAATAAAATAACTAACGTGAGCTTTACGTAACGTGCATTAATGTAGCACAGAAAGTTAAAACTACGATAAAGGGCTGGGTGGTCGTAGACGTATGAAGTCTCTATCAGCGCTGTTTCCAGTGTTTGTCACTAGAGCCTCGTGGAGGCAACGCACCGAACGTTAAGTGTAGAAACAGAGTCATGGAGGGGGAGGGTTTATAGGTGTAAGGTCGTTACACGTACAGTTGTGTGTGTGTGTGTGTTGACTTGTGTGCGGCGCTGGTATTGAGGACACATGTCAGCTTCAGACTAAATACACCCACTAACCACTGGGCGAGATGTCTTCACAGCACCCACTGTAACCATGGCAATAGAGAGCTGCCTGGTAGCCGGCCATTATGCAAATGTCAATCACGCTGGACTGGCCACAAGACCCTGTGTGTGTGTGTGTGTGTGTGTGTGCGTGTGTGCGTGGCTTCGCATTTTACCCAAACTTTATAGGTGCCAGAAGCCTTTTGTCCGCTTTAATTAAATGAACTTGTTGCCGTAGGATGACGGGCGTCACACAGACTCAGCTTTCAATAGTGTGGACATTGGCATCAGTCAAGGCTTCTCTTTCATTAAGTTTTATAACTTATAACTTCTTTTTGAGGAGCCACATGACACACATAACTTGGCAAATAAACAACCCTCACTGAAAAACAGTCACATCTTAATACTATATTTGATACTTTAAATACTGGAAAGTATTTCATTCTGTAGAATAGCTGATAAAGCGTTGGTCCTGTGGTTCTTAACACAGTTTTAGTTATTTAACAGGTTTGCAGTCAGAAGGGTTCAATTTGGAAAAGTTGATGTCTTATTTCTCTACCAATCAGAATCACAACATAATGACCTACATTACAGGAAACATGTAATACACTTTACAGAGAGGAAGACGACTAGCGCAACACACACATTAAGATAAAGACCAAAGATTACGTAAATTAACATTAACATTCATATTTATAATGACGCCTGAAATTGGTATTCATGAAAAAAGCTTGCATGTAAATCACAGATTCAAAGGCAGATAAATTCAAATACATTGTCCCCATCTGCTGGTTGAAAAGCTTCATTCAAATCCTACTTTACTGCGTAGTCATGAACTACTTTGAAGTTCTTGTTTGAACGACCCGCTTCAGATGAAAGACAGAACCGGGCTGTTCAAAGAGGGACTGTGTTCACCTTGGTTATCGTCTCCCTTTGTCCAAACGCCTGAGACCAACCCAGAAATCAAGCACACATGGTCACATGACGTCCCCCAGCAAATAAAGGAAGCGTGGAAATGCAAATGTTTGGTCAGTCTCAGTTTACGGCATCTCGATGGGTTTGATTTTATTTGTAATAAAACAGCGATTTATGGGCCTTTGTTTTGTGTTATTTTACCACAAAAAGCATTTGCCAATAACTTGTGGCTCTGTATCTGAAATGTAGTTCAATTAGTTTAAATTAATTTGATCAGGATTATATTTTTGACCTATAAGGCTGAAAAGGAGCCTGGTAAGGCCCCCTTAACTAAGAATCCTCATCTCATTGGACCTGTTAACTTCAGAGTCCAGACTTAAGAATGCAGATGGCAGGTGTTGAAGGGTTGGCTTCAGTGGGGCTCAGTGGTAACACAAGACACAAGACAATCTCCCACCATGACAAAGAGATCCGAGGAATGTGCAACAAAAGGGAAAGTGCAAAGAAAGGAATGTTACGCAGTGAAGTAACTGTGTGGCAGGCGATGGAGCTTCTAACTGATAATGTGGTCATTAAAAACCGCTGCTCGCTTTTATCTACTGCGGTTAAAAGGCAGCCGCTTTATCTAACTACACACTATTAAATCCATTACTGTTATCTGTGATGAGAGGAGCCCAACCGCTTAGGACAAATAAAGCATAGCAGTATGCTTTAAATGCACTTTACTACACAGAGAGTGGATCTAATTAAAGGGCTGTATTAATGTCGAGCAGTGAAAACCCAGGGGAACATTAGCCTCAAAGCGGAGTTGCTTCACATTTATAATCCGACACTCTCAACACAACACAATGATGCCGAGGTATTCGGGCTATTTCCAGAGTCATGTCACCAAGGCTTGCCGAGGCACACAGGCACGCAGAAGGCAGAGAAGTGGCTGATTAGGTTCCCAGAACCTCTATGACAACTCTAATGTACAAAGAAAATTGAAGTGGGCTTAAAGGGTAAAACCCCTCAATTTGGGTAATCCAATATGCTATTGTTGAAGTCTGGGAAATTCCACGTAGAACGTCACAAACCAGGTCTGTTTATGCCCGAAAGCCTGTTGCTGCGCTATTCAATCCCACCTGCTCCTCCGTGGGGAGGGTTCATAAGGAGCCTGCTGCATACGGTTAACTATGGACAACAGTAAAAATATGTCAGCAGATAAATAATGTCCACCAAAAAGCAGCCAAATATTGGCCTCAGCTGAAGGCTGAAATTGTTTGAGGAAAACATCTGTTTAAATTAAGTATAGACAGGCGGAACGATTAGAGCAATGTCACCAGGACTGCAATGTAGTCCTCCCCCAAGTATCATCATTGTGAGGCTATGAGTGCATGCAGGCAGCATATGTAGACACGCAGGTATCCCATCAGGGGACAAAGTGACCGAATCGACTGGTTAAGAACAGCAGCAGAAAATATTGTCTGCCTGTTTTTCATTCATCAATTTCTCAAGATGTGAATAGAATTTCAGGTTTATCCTTCATAC
This sequence comes from Pungitius pungitius, assembly GCF_949316345.1. Lineage (NCBI taxonomy): Eukaryota > Metazoa > Chordata > Actinopteri > Perciformes > Gasterosteidae > Pungitius > Pungitius pungitius. Next base: position 20,559,864 of record NC_084909.1, read on the forward strand.
ATTCCTTTCCTTTATAAAAGGACAAACCCCACATGTAAGCATGTAACCCCTAAGCAGGATATATATATATATATATATATACAGTATATATGTATGTGAGAATAAAATAGAGTCTGCATATTTTCAGTGTGAACACACCCTTAGGAAGGGGCAACCTAAATAAAGTCCCAACCCGTGTGCACAATGTTAACGCTTGGCGCCTGGGATGCTTGTGCAGGATTTCAGCCGCGTGCTACAAATGTGCAGCAGTGTGATTTAATTGAGGATTCCGTGGCCTGGTGCACGGAGACACACCCGCTCTCATTAACAGGCATCAGGACAGGAACATGTGCGTTTTTATGGAGGGCTATCCAGTTCCTGCTGCTCTTCCACCAATAATAGCAGCGTGGCAAACGTTCTCTACGGAACAATCAACCGCTGTGTTGCCTTTAAGACACTGGAGAGAGTTCTGTTAATATGCAAGTAGATTAACTTACTCTCAATGCCTACGTTGTGGCAAAATGTTATTCTCATGCCATCCGGTCAACGCTGTGTGACAGCGAGGGGCCCATGCGTTGGTCACAACCTTTATGGGTACATTTGTTCCTCACAAGTCCAGGAAGAAAACAAATTCCAGTGCAAATAGCTCTGAAATTCCTCCACGGCGGAATGTCTAAGTGTGCAAACCTATCCTTTTTTTTTAAAAACAGTGAGGGCCAACTAGCAACACTGATGTGCCTCAGCTTGTTGGAAGCCTCGCTGCAGACTGGAGGGAGAGAGAAGAAACAGGGCTCTTTCTTCCTGTGTGTATTCAGAGTAAATGCAGCATGTCAAAAGGGGGATTTATTACGTCCGCAAAGCAATACATTCTCCCGATGATGAAAACATGATTGGGCGACCTGGGTAGCCCGGCCTCACTTCTGCTCCAATGTCACATCAATTACCCTCGGGGCCCTGTGGCATCCGACTGGATGGTAAAAAAGACCCCGGGAAAAGAGACGAGCCAAAAAGAGCCGAAAAGAGGATGCGACTTGGGAGACTCGAGCCCCCTGTCCATCACTGGGAAGTGTTGTGAATGGGTACAAAGGCCCCCAGGGTGAGACTTTGTGAGATTTTGACGTTGCCAAGAGCAAATGCCACATTGCCTTTGCAAGTCTTAAAGAGAAGACAAGAAAATCCCACCCACACGTAGAGAAATATCAACAAAACGGCAGCATAAAGGCCACATTCAAAGGTGCACAAAGCCAGAGGCTGGATGCTATAGGGCTGAACGCAGCGTATTATGTTGCACTGAAGCCACAAGGTCTGAAGCAGAGGTGGAAGTTAGGCCTCCGCTTTACATTCCCAGTAAAGCCTGGGCCTTAATCCACCATTTGGACCGTCTTCCTACCCACCGTCACTTTAAGAAGCTCAATGAACGCCTTTTGTATCCCATTATCTCCTCGTTCCACGTGCATTGTGGGAAACGTTACGCATCACTACCTCCGTAATGTCTTGAAAGGAGGTTTTGAAAAGAAATATCCGCTCATTGAATTTGCACATCCTTCCACCACGAGGCCTGGAAAGTGAAGGCATTGACTTCCAAACTGGATAAAAAGGCCCGAATTATCAGACAATTGCATGCTAGCTGTTAGCATTTGTTGTAATTTAATACATACATCTACATTCCAGCCTTTTGAATGTAACAAGTCACTCTACATTTACACAAATAAAGATTACAAGCAGATAAAACAAATGCTATTTTTTTCTTCTTTATTGTGTATTTGGGGGGGGATTTAACCACATGTTTCTCATTAAGTAACTGGATCAAATCATCCTGGTGAGAAAGGCATTTTAATGTGTGCTAATAACAAGCCTGGTCACATATTGATTGACCTGCAGGGAGCAACATGTGGGAGATGTTTAGCACATCAAGACAGAAAGATGCAGTACAATAACTTTGATGTCTTTGCTATCTGGTTCCTCTACAAAGCACCAAGTCAAATCCAAGGAGCATGATTTGTCCACTCATGTGAAGAACAGGTCCAAAGGAGCTTCCTACTTCCAACAAAATGCTAAATGTCCGCAAGAGGTAAAATTCCTGTGTGCATGGGCACTAAAAGGTAGAATAACAGGGTGAACCTTGCTGAGGCATCACAATCCTGTCCCGGCTCAAGCACACACTGGGCACCTTTCCACGAGGAGCACACAGAGGGTCTTGTTCTGCTCAGTGAAACGATGGCCTCCTCAGAGACGCCGCACAGAGGGAACTCTGTTTCCCCTGGAATGCCACATGGGGCGGCAGGTAACGCGCAGTCCGCCGCATACCTTTTTATCCAAAATCTTCAAATCCCAGGAAAGCCCCCGCCTGCCTTCTGACACTTTGGTGGGAATTCAGGTACAGGAGAGCTGGACTTGACTCAGACTGAGATGAGGATTAGTTTCTTTGGGGCGGAGTTCGGATCCCAGTGAGGTTCTGCAAAAAGCTATAGTTCATCATGTGTAAACATGAGCATGACTGTACCTGTGTGTAAAACTTCTATTTAAACTTGAAAGGTTTTTTTTGTCTAATTTAAAAGAAAACGTTGTAGATTGAGGCACACTAACAATTGAGCCTTTTCCGATGTTACAGGAAAACAGAAAGAAATGTATTCAAAGAGGTCAAAGAGAGAGAAGTTGCTTCTGAAGTCTGCGTAGTTTGACATTAGTTTCATGAAAAAATAGGTGCTTTAAGTCAAAAGCTCACATTGGTCATGCTAATGTCCAGGTGATGTTCAGTATCTTCACCAGCTTCGTTTAGCTTCGTGTTAGCCGTGGTGTCCACTTATCAGATTCATGTCTAGTATGTTGGAAAGTTACTTTCTACTCACTCTACAGCAAACTGTGACACTGCAGTCAGATACATGAAGATGGAGAGAGCTCACAAACCGAGGTGTGGCATACAGCACGTGTCAGACAGAAGGAGGGCGAGTGGCATACGGACCACTTAAAGCACTGCTATGCTAAGCTAGCTGCTAGGCTAAGCTAGCTGCTAGGCTAATGTAGGCTATTAGAAATGCATCAACGACCCAGGTTCATAAATTAACTATGAATAAAATGCATTTAGTGTACACTAAAATACAACCATGATTCTGGAGATATGTATTCAATAAAGTAATGGGAATGTTGTAAAACCACTGTCATTTTTAAACTGTAATCAATAGAATAATACCACTGCCTTTCACACCTTTACTGATCTGTATAAATACCTGTAGGCAGCCATTGTTCCAGAGTTCACTGGTGGAGACCACAGACCTGGACTATGGATGGTCAAAGGACTCCCTGCTGGTTTGTGGAGACCAGCGGCTCCTCAGCTGAGATGTTCTTTTTAGCAGAACACCTTTTCCTTAGTCTTCCGTCAGTCAGGGGTTTCTTCATTTTTTGAACAAAACACTACTTCCATCTCAACATCTAACGCTGCGCGGCCCGCGGTCTGCAGAGGACACCACTGTGTCCCTGAACGAAAACGTCCTGCTAAATGTGGGGAGATGGTTGGCACCTAAAACACAGCCGCTGGTTCAACCAGGTGGAATTCTGCCTCCAACATGATCAAATGTGGGGAGTTTTGTGTTAAACAATAGTGTCTAAAATACATGCTTTCTAAACTCATTACTTTTGAGATTTAGTCTAACATTGTAACAACAACAACATGAATTTACATTAATCACCATTAATCGAGATTAATGAATTTCAAAATGTGCGATTAATTTGTTTTTTTAATCTATTGACAGCCCTAATACTCATATATATACATATATACATATATTATTAAATTATTAAATACATAATATAAATATTTTTGGCCTCAAAAGCTATATTAGGAGGTCTGGATAAAATACGCCTCCCACGACCTCCCCTCAAACCCGTGACAACTTATTGACAGCGTAAACCTGGTTTGGCTTTCTGAAAGAGACAAAAGGTCCAGCTTCTACAAAAGGTGCTGCAGAACTTGAAACTTGGCCGAGGGACCAAGCTTAAATATTGACCAGCTTCTGAATATGACATGAGGATGAGGGGTACATAAGCCCATCCTATAGTACTGCACAGGTACACCCCCCCCCCCCCCCCCCCCGCCTGGGTAAAATAACTCATTACAGCAGCATCCCAAGTGAGTGAAAGCAGGATCAACTACACTTGGACTTCCAGAGTGAATGGTTTACCTTTGGGGACGAATGGCTGACGTCATCGCCGCTACAGGCCACCTGGATTGTTACTTACGTAACAGTCACCGGTTTTGTTCCGGTCTCCCACGTGGGGGGCACTGCTCTGATAGTGAGCGTGCACGTGAGACTCAATCAAGTCTTTACGTTGGCGACCAAAGGTCAAACGTTCTTATCTGAAACCAAGATATTCAGTCGGGTGATAAAGTTTCGGCATGCGACATGTCCCAAAACCACCTGATCAAACACGTAGGGGTCCGCACGAGCCCCCGGTTCACTGCGTGGAGTTTCACGCACACTCGTGTGTGCACGCGCTTGCCGCTCCCGCAATGATTGCCCGGCAGTGGTTCTTACCCGGTTCGGTCCCTCGTTCTTCTCCTTCTCCTCATGCTGGAAACCAGGCATTTGCAGAAAGTCCTCTTCACAGCAGATGAAGCTCACGGTGCATCCCATCCGAGCGCGCACGTCCAAACCCATCCACGCACGGCCTCGCTCACTCGGTTCACGCGCCCAAGGTGTGCAGGCGGTCCGTCATCGCTGCCACGTCACAGGAGCCTTTCTCTCCTTCTATTCTCAACAAGTTGTGTTCCCCGCCTTCGAGTTCAGCCACTGAATGACTTTCCCTGTGCAGATAGAGCGAGGAGACCAGCAGGTACCCTATGGCGCTCTCTCCCTCTCCCTCTCTCTCTCACCTTTGCGCTTGGGTTTTCATAGGGCTTTGTGATTGGATGTTGAGGCTGTCAATCAAAACAAGAAGGTGTCGACACAAACAGGCAAACATTTTTCCACGATTTGGTCTCGGACACATGGGATGGAAAGCAGCTGGTGTCCAGATGTGGTCTGAGGTCACGGATGGTCTCCATTCTCCCGCTGATTCACCAAACAACTGGACTGACGTCAGTCCTTGCGCATGCTGCCCTGAGCAGCTCTGAAGCTCTCGGGCTGGTTTCTTTTCATGCAATCATGCTGCCCCCTGCTGAGTCACATGATGGTTCATTTATTGAAAACCACACTCAGGTAAAAGGCTTATTTGTAAAGTAAAATACTCCTTCTGCAACGTATGTGACTTGATCTGAACTTTCTCTGGAACTGCTCACAATACCTGAAACCTGAAGGTTGAAGAGCTGCCCCGACGAGACCCTGCTGTTTGACTGCTAGTAATATTCAGTAATGCATGGACATTTCTAAGCGGCTAGAAATAATGTGAAATAGTAATCTGAAGAGTAGCTGGTAACCTTATCCTACTTCAGATGCACACAAATCAGAAAAAAGGGTCATTTATATCAATCAGAATGAAGTTTACCATTTACTTGGTGTTTGTTTGTTGTACTGCAAAAGCAAATAATCATGAATAGAAAACTCAATACAAGCTATGACCATATAATATGTAATAATACACAAAATATGTGTGTAAAAATAAAAAAGAATGTAATATGGTCCCCTGCCCTTCACTACATCAGACAGGACTCGTTGACCTGCAGGTATTGTGATGCTACGCCTTTGCTAGTTTTCCAGCTAATGGACATTCAGAGTGGAGATTCACATGAAAAGAGGGTTTTAGGGTTCCACCTCCTTGAAAACCCCACTCTGACCAAGCTCCTGTGGTTTTTACTTATGAATCCCATTCATGTCACAGAAAGTCAGATTTAGCATTAAAATCCAATAGTTAGTTGTTACATAGTTTTGTTTATTTCAGTGCAGCAGTGCAGGTGTTAGTAGTGAATGCAAAAGGTACATGTTTTGTTGTGCACATTGTGCATATTGAATTTGCTATGACAATGAATATTACAATTCCTGTTTTGTAAATGTAAATTATTCCCACCTAAATGAAGTAACAGGTGCCGGGCAAGAAACAGTAAAATGCTGATGACAAAAATAACAATTTTACTTAATCTTTTTGTTAATTCTCATACAGAAGCAGTCAAAGGTTTCTGAGAAAGTGTGTCCTAACTTCTTAATGGTACTGTATATTATCTCCATGACCTCATTCTAAAAAACGCTCTTCTGTACATTCTGCAGGGTGAATAACATTCCAGAAGACCTCATTGGTTTGAAATTTGCTTCAAAATATTGAATAGCGAGTAAAATTGCAAAATTATTTTTTGGAAAAAATACATAAAGGAAATACATTTTTGTATATACTAATAATAATATGCATTTTATATTGACTTGCATTTGTAATACCAAAAGTTCCAAGTCTCGTTCTCCTAATACACACATTTTAATTAGAAGAAACCTGCTAAAAGCAAATCAAGCTGCGTTTCCGGCTCCTCGCTCCACGAAGTGCAGATTGACGGGTCGGTCTGGTATCAGAACAGCGCGGTGGATGCATTTCAACTCCCCCACATTTGGGTCTGGTTTGATTTCAAACTGCCTTATAATCTGAAAAGGAAACAATATGATGTTATTGAAGTTATGTCATTATTAAACCTTCCTGAGTATATCCATAGCAACACCAGCCTTTTTGTTGCATTTAATAGACGGGAATGAGTCGCAGTGAGATTTAACGCGTCATTGGCTTTTAACTTTAAAGCTGTGCAGATCTATATTTAATGTCAACAGGTGTGAATTCATGTGCAATGAAACTCAACCAACATTGCAGCTCCTCATCACATCTACAGAGTGCCGTCCTATTGGCGACCCCAAAGGAAGAGTCCCAGGCTCTAAAAGGACTCCTGATTGGCAACTTATTTCAGAGAGGAAGGGAACATTTTTCTAAAAGTTTAGCCTTCGGCCAACTTGAGCCAATTGTCAGCAGAGGTTAAAGGTCGCACTGATAACGCTGCTCCATCCTCTCAGAGCAGCGTTCCACTGTAGATCAACGTCAGGCTCACTCACCCGAAACAGAAGCAGATACATCTCAAGCTCGGCGATGCGCCGCCCGACGCAGCCTCTCACGCCGAAGCCAAAAGGGATGGAGGCGAAGGCGTTTGGCCTCTGGCGGCCGTCCCGGAGCCATCTCTCTGGCTTGAAGGTGAACGGCTCTGGGAAGGCGTCCTCGTCGTGACTTATGGCGTAGTGACAAAAGGTGAAAGTGGTCTGGGGAAACACAGTCAAGAGATGAAAGATCCATATTGGTTTGACAAAAGTACAATGAGGGTTGCACCCACTTTCTTTGGGAATTGATATCCACCAATGACAACACTCTTCTCTGCGATGATCCGTGAGTTGATAGGAACCACCGGGTACATCCTGAGGAACAAGAGGAAGAACTTATGGTTCTTGGGTGGTTGATGTGGGACAAGTGAGAGAAAAGAGGGGGCCCTTAAACACGGTGACCTCTACGAGCTGCCTCACCTCAGGGTCTCTTTGATGACGGCTCGTAAATACTGCATCCGCGTGACCTCGGCAGCGGAGGGAATCCGGCCGGCCGCCACCGCCGTGGACACTTCTCGGTAAAGTGCGTCCTGCGCTGCAGGGAACTTGGACAGCAGGTGCAGAGCCCACGTGAGGGTGTTGGAGGTCTTGAAAGCGAAGACACGTCAATGAGCACATATTGAGTGTAGTAGTCACCTGACCACTCAAAGCCATTCATGCACATTATACTGTTTTCTTCTTACTAACTTAAAGTAAATTGATTAAGAAATAGGAAGGAGGCCCAGAAGTGCCAGATGTTTGAGTATCACATTCACCGTGTCCACTCCAGCTAGCAGAAGCTCAGCGATGCTGCCGTACACGTCTCTTGTGCTCATCTGAGTGTTGGAGAGGAGGTACGTGAGGTACTCGCCCTGCACGTCCTCGTTGTTGTCCACGCGCTGCTGAATCACCTCCATCTTCTTGTCAATCAACCCTTTAGCTAAAGTGCAGAAATGAAAGTGTTGCATTTTAGTATTCTCAAAAAGTAAAATTGAAGATTAAAACCATTTCTACTAGAAAGTTTCCTTTAATGGCTATTTTAAGAATATTACAATAACCATATGTATCGTTCACATTGGCTTCTGAGCAATGGTCCCCTTGGTAAAGACATGGATTTATTGTAATTATATTGAACTATTGCTCAGAGGGATATTGGTTTCATTTTGCTTGATCAATCATCAGTCCATTGAATGCTTGGAAAGTGTTGAAGACCCTTCAGACATAGAAGCAGGACTCCTGGCAAACATTGACTCCAAACAACATAGACTATACATTATAAAGGTGGTTTCTCCATGATGTCATCCATTAGTTTGTTGACTGTCGTTTTGCAGCCTTGAGTGATAATAACTTTCATGTGCTGAATACACACTGTGAAAGGGTTAAAGTTGTGAAAGGATCAGACACTGTGGTTGCAACCTGTCAATCACAAAGTAGCCACAGATTTATGGTTTATGGTCTATTTCACCTGGCAAAATAATTAACTAAATTAATATCATGCCTTACTAAATGTTCACTGATGATATAAATCAAGAAGTAGGATCATTGCCTCATAGACCTCTGTACAGTCTGACTTCTTTCTACGTCCCTGTGCTGAACATGAAATAACTCACCGAAGCAGAAGATACCGTCCCAGCCCGCCACGTAGCGCCCCCAGTAGGGCAGCAGCCTGCGGCTCCATTTGGGGGTCACAAAGACAGGCATGTTGTTGGAGAACATCAGGGCTATGGCGTTGATGAAGTCTTGGGTCCCTGCAGGGATTTCCTTCTTCAGACACCCGAGCCTCGTCTCAAACAGTATGGAGGCAATACCTGAGTGGCAAAAGGCTCAGATGATTCATGGATGAGAAATAATGGCAGTTGAAGTCCAATAACAGCATCGGGAGGGGGTCAGCTGCACGGACTGTGTTTTCCTCTCAGGGAAGTGATCCCGCGGGACGAGCTGGACGCGTGTTTGACACCTTCTAGAGACCCCCAGAAGAGACAAAGCAAGCGGACCACCGTAGTTCTACCACCGCACACAGGAGAAGCTTCAGGTGGATGCACCACTAGATGCTGCTAAATCCTATGAGCGGCCCTGTGATCCATTGATTTGAAGGATTTAAATGTTCTCTGTTCTCTACATACCCTCCAGTGAGAAGTGATAGAGCTCATTGGCCACATCTGGCACCACGTCCCCCGTTGTGCTGCCCTGACGCAGGAAGTAGATCCTCTTCATGAAGTCCGTAACCACGTCATTGATGACGGCGTCATACTGAGCCGAGTCCTTTGGATGCAGCATGCGCTTATTCAGCATCACCCTCAGGCTGTACCACTTCTCCCCCTCGCTGGAACACAAGCAGAACCAGAGCTGATCGGGTTTCCCAATATGTGAGATGTGTGTTATTCGTGTGTCTGTGAAGGCAGAATGTGGGGCGTTTAGTGACCCAATGTAAACACATCCGTTTCATCAGTAGCAAGTTAGTTTTCATCAGGCTTTTAGAGTCTCACTAATGATGGGAAATAAAGACGTAGGTAAGTGGTTAAAGGAATAGTTTGACATCTTTTGAAACGTGCTCATTTGATTTAGAGCCCAGAACAAAGAGACAAAGTGGACATTCATGCATGTCCCTCTCACATGGCAGGCCTTTGCCTGGACAGTGATTGTGTGAGTTCTTCACGTCATGTTTGCAGGGGGGAAGTCTCACTCTGTGAAAGGCCCGTAGCCAAATCCCCTCAAATCACGATACTCTCTCCACACTGTCATGTCTCCTCTGCAGGGGAACTTCTCCTCGTTCCTCAGGACCTCCTCCAGAATCTTGGCAGTGTTCAGGGAAACAGACTGCAGTCCGTTTCTATATATGGGCCCATAAAGCTGCTTCTCATAGATCTGAAGGTAGGCAAAGTAAATGAAAGAAAGATGAGCACATAACACATGGGGTAAGTAGAAGGAAACAACCTGAGCCTAGAACAATAGCACCAGTGAAATGCACTGCGTTGTGACATGTGACTGCGTTGGTCATAGAGTCATGGAGCCGATGAGGAAACATTCCAGGGGGGGACGAATGAAACGGGTCCCTTTGTGGAAACAACGTCTGCGAGAGCAAGCTGAGACTTGACGTTGTTATCTGGAGGTTGCCATGGGAGACGAAGGTGATCCAAGCAGCCTGATGATCTGTGCGTTGTATTGTGGATTTGTAGGTGGACCCCGGTGCCGTAGACCTGCTGCAGCACTCACCTGCAGCTCATGCAGACGGTTGTTGAAACCCTTAAACAACATCCTGTAGAGCATCTCCACAAAGCTGACGTGTGGGAGGTCCTCCACCGTCCGAGGCGCTTCCCGGGACGCCGGGCCTCCCCCCCCCCGCCGGCAGGCCGCGGCGCCGGGCCACGGAGAAAGCCAGAACCTTCGCGTCACACTCCGGGACAGCCATGCAGCCATGGCGAGGGCGCAGCGGAAAACACACGGCTCCTGTTACATCCACGAGGCCAGCTGAGCAGGGAGGGGCCACGTCTCACACAATGTTTAACCCTAACAGCCCAGCTCTCAAGGAGTAACCAGCCCAGTCCAGCCATGGGTTCATGACTAGTAAATAGTGGAGCTACTCAGGGCCTTCACCAAACCCTTAAAATCTCTCACTTACTGTATCTTATTAGTGCGCACAATGAGATGCATCAGTTGAGTTTGGGTTGAGTTTCACTAAAAAAACACTCAATCGATACTTACTGCAAATCAATGTGTCATCAGCCGTCACAACACTGAACATCTGTCTCACCCTCACAGTGGGGAAGGTATCCGTCAGGAATAAGGTGAGTGGGCTGAGTTTATTTTCCCTAAGCAGCTAAATATTTGTGATGTAACACAGTTGAACCCAGGTCAAAGCATCAAAGGTCAAAGCAGCAGAAGTGTCTTTTAAAAGCAGTGTAGAGGCTGTGCAGGGAAACACGTCTTTACTGTTACTCAGGAATCATTTGCAATGTCACTAAGAAATCTATTAATTAATGAGCATTCCCTGCACGTCTGTGTGCTTTCAACAATATATAGATATACATGTGTATATCAATTTATCTATAGATATACACACATGTTAAATTCTTCTCCCCTTCTGAAGAGGAATAAAGTGTGCAGCTTGTTGGGACCACTTGTGTCAGCCATCATTGTTGGTTGTTAACTAGGATTCTGAAAAAAGCTCTGTGGCTTCCGTTTGGATCCAAGTTGTTAAATTTACACTTAAAAGTGTGCTTTGTCTCTATTAGAGAATTAACATTTAAAGTCTATTGGTTGAAAAATCTACATTTTGCTTGTTCTGGAAATGATTCTCCATCCCATCATGTGCATAAATCTCACTCAAGTCAGGAAGCTTATTACAATACATGCGTTGGATTTTCTCCGTGTGATCACATGATGGGATTTGTGGTGCATGTCATTGGCTGCTGTGGCCTAAAGGCTAGATATGGCTGCAACACATATATAGCAACAGACGAGTTTTGGGTGGAGATACAAAGGTGTGTGTAAGAGCAGATTTGTATTTGTTATGATCAGCGTGTCACACTATATAGGGTAGGAACCTTTGGGGCCTCGACAGGTGTTTCTGATGGGACGAAGAACAAACAGTTTGGACCGCTGTGGCACGCTGTAAAATAAATTGTAATCCTGGGTGCTGTAATTGGATGGACGAGCTTTCCCTGATGCAAATAAACGGACATAAGTGCATATCAACCACGGGTAAGTGAACTCTTATTCATCCCTCGAGGCAGCGCGTCAACTAAAGGTTCCGGTCGAAAACGCCTCAGTAGCTTAAAGCATAGGCTTGGCTCCTACAGTATATGTGTGCTCCAGCATTCAGCAGAAATGTATTTATTTGGTATCCATCATAAGCTGCCTACACAGTCTTTGACATCAATGCTCATCAGTCTTTGTTAAAAACATTACTTCAAATGGAAATGTAAAAACAGTCCTTCTCACATTCCTCTTTAATGAGCAATAAGTCTTCAAACCCGTAGCGGTCCAGTCCTTATTTCATCTGTGCCACATTGCCTATGGATCCTGCAGGGTCCGTTTTGTGCAGCAGAAAGTGTCCTTGCACCTGGGCGGCGCTGATGTCCGAGTGGACGGCCAGCGCTCGCTCTGCAAACCTCTCTCCTTCCGACGCGGGCTCGTCTGGGTAGAACCGGCAGAACATCTGTGTGAGCTGCCGGGCTGTGCAGTTGCCGATGTACTGCTTCAAGTCAACGCGGCCGGGTCGGATCAGCGCTGGGTCCAACCTGGGTGCAGAGATGCAGCCAATGTCACAGAAAATAACGGCAAAGAACACAGGAAGAGTTTTTAAGTTGCTTTTCTATTTACATTCTATATCAATAACTTCAAATATGGGTTCAACGCTCCAAATCCTACATGGATGCTTCCCTAGAAAATAAACAAAAAGAGCAATGTAACTCGTAAATATGGCCTTTTGAATTGTGGTTTATAATGAATTATGTTTAGTTATTAAACACAGTTATTCCATTACTTTTAGTTCTATTAGTCCTCCTTTGTTTTTTTATTACAAAAAGGTACTGTGTAGGTAAAATATAAGTTGATTTGTTGTTTTCTACGATGTATAAAAAGGTCTATGTGATTGGTAGAACTGGCATTCAGCGGTTTTATATACTCCCCAAAAAGTTTGGCTTGTAGATATTTCTGTTGAATAAGACACGTAATAAATGAATCAACAGTACCTGTCAATGAAGTTTGTGGTCATGAAAAGTATTCTGGCCTCGGATGAAGCCACTCCATCCAGCGCATTAAGCAGGCCACTAAAGGTCAGTCTCCCCATTCCCTGGTAGGCCACAGGGTCTGAGAGGCAAAGAAACGCTAGGGATGAGACTGTGTGAACAATCACAGCTTCAACAGCTCCCACAGAAGTCACCTCTACACAAGGATACATGAAACCACCTCATGAGGGTATACAGTACCAGTCATAGGTTTGGACACGTTTTCTCTTTTAATTCAATGACAAAGTGCGTCCAAACGTTGTTCTGTAGTATGTAGTGTGTAGTTTTGGTGACAACGTAAAGCCAAACCAGCAGCTGTTCCTCGTCCTTACTGTCTGGGGGCAGCAGCTCTCGGCTGACGAAGGCCGCATCCACATCCTCCAACAGTATGATGCTTTGCTGCGGCGCCACGCTCAGGAGGTGGTTCAGGCGGTCATCAGAAAGGCTTTGGTCACTCAGACTCATCAGACAGATGCTGTAGCCCAGCTCTCCTGCCAGAGCCGTGCTGGTGTGCAAGGAGCCGAGAACACGAGGGTGAACTGGTTTGCCAGCACAAAGCCGTCTTTCAATCACTCAAAATCACACTCACATAAAGCTGCTTTTTCCACACCCAGGGGGGCCATACAACAGATATCCTCTTCTGTAGGGTATGCCTGCATTGAGAAAAGAAATATTATGGTCACACAGAACAACAAAAGTTGAAATATCCACCCTGTTTTGCATGTTGTAGTTTTCAACAGTTGTTGTGGTTCATTCCTTATATTTATGTTTTATGGCAGTGCACCTCTGTCCGTATACCACTTGGGGTTCCCGATGAATTCCTTCACATCCTCTACGATCCTATCAGTCAAGCCTTCCTCCAGGACCACCGAGCTGAGGGGTCTGCGTCGCCGCGGAAACCCAAAGGGCCTCCAGTCCCCTCCCATGGCTGTGTACATCACGGTCCTTCCCTCCTCCTGCTTCAGGGCCAGTTCCCTTGCTGCAAAACATGATTGACAGCTGCCCTAAATTGATTCAATAAGAATCCTGTGTGCTGCAGCTGTTTTTTACCTTCCTGGAGAATATTAAAGAAAATCTGTCTGTCTCTGCCTAAGGCCGTGAAGGTCACGGACTCCCACGGGGTCCCAGTGTGCAGATCCACCATCTGCTTCTCTCTGGTCCTCTCCACCCTGATCCACTTCCTCCCGTACCTGCAGATGTATATAGATAGATGATAGCAGATGTTTCAGAGGATCTACTATACCAACCACGAGGATGGCAATTGCAGGAATAATGTCTGTATGATCATGTTATGTTGAGTTATCTGCCTAAGTGTTTTGATGAATATTTAGAAGGTTCTTCTAACCAGATGATGTGGTTGCCAGGGCTCGGGTGGAAGTCAAACTGGGTGTGGACCCGCCCACTCTCGTGTGCCAGGTAGGAGGTTTCCACGCTCAGGTGCTGAGTGTGCTTGCTGTGCTTGGTGATCCAGCTCAGCAGCCAGTGGTAGCTCTTGTCCCTGCTCGGGACCTCCAGCGTGATCATGTAGTTCCTGCGGAAGAAGATCATTCCCACCTGGGCACCCTTCCTGGCTACCGCCAACGCGGTTCCGATCCCAACCAGTCCGAACCCGGCCCCGAAGTACGGGTTGTCCTTCAGCCCGTCCAGAAAGTCTGACAGAGGCATGTTGCTGCGCAGCCGCTAGAGGGATCGCACTATGTAGGTCTCATGACGCTTTGCTGCTAACTCATTGGACTTGAGAGGTGCGACCCGTCAGTAGCTGGGGATCAAATAACATTTCGTGTTATTCTAGTGCTTCATAATAATCTAATATTCCACCGACTTGCCTTCTTGGTCTCCATCTCATTGAGCTCCTTCGGAGGCGGTTATTTGCAGCGCGCGTACACGGTGCTGCTGCGGTGCGTCACAGCGACCTCTGCTGCACTTCCGGTGTTTCATGAACATCGTTCCGACCGCTCGCCAGACCTCAGTCGTTCGTTCCTAGTTCGTGTTATGTTAACCTCATTTAGCTCGTAAGCCAAGATGACAACTAACGTTAACTGTTGGATAAATGTTTTAAATGCGAATGGCATTATTTATTCATTTTACACATTAGACTGTACGGACCGAAGCGGCAACATGAACAGCTAGCAGTTACTCGGATAGCGACCAAATGAAGAAGAAGCGAGCTAACTAACGGTAGCTCAGTCTCAAGCGTATATTTAAACTATCATGATTACATTTTTCATGATAAAGTAAATTAAACTCCGGCCGCTATGAATAAAGAAAACCATCGCAGAAAAGATTAGTTTTACGAGCCGGATGCTGTCAAATGGAGAATGGTCGGTATTGTGTGTTTCGGATCGAATGTACCGCGGAAACTCAGGCAGTAGATCGACATCCTGCCGCTAGCTTAAAGTCTACGGCTTAAAGTCTACGGTTTAAAGTCTACGGTTTAAACTCTACGGTTTAAAGTCTACGGCTTAAACTCTACGGTTTAAAGTCTACGGTTTAAACTCTACGGTTTAAAGTCCGCGGTTCATCCTGCAGGGATGCAGCGTATCTAATGTCCATCAAGTATCCACAGTAGAAAAGACGATGTATTGTACCAAGCTAAGTCACTGTAACATCTGTAATGGGCTCAGTTCGATGCTCTATTGTTCTGCTGAGAGCTATTGCAGTGAACCTATTTGTCTTGGAGATGTGTTATTTCTACATATCTATGTTATATAAATGTCCATATCACTTCTATATGTCTATATCACTGGTAGAGGGAAGGTGAACAGAATTTAATCTACAGTAAAGCATTTCATGCCTTCAAATATCGCAGATGAAACAGAAGAATCCTTTTCTATGTTTCTCAGCACCATCCACATTGTGTACATTCTCCAATTGAACTTTGTACTGAAGACGTGGTCTTGATTTGTGAAATATGTATAAATTTGTGAAAAACATGAATCCTACCTTTTTGCCATCTATTCAATTGTAACCAACAAGGCTGTTCCTTTTATTTTCAGACATCATGGAGCCTCATGGATGTAGCGCACTGTCAGACATCGGCCTGTTTACCTCGCACCTCGGTTCAGAAAGGCCAACCCCTCCGTCCGGGCGGGAAAAGATGGGGGGCTACAAATGCTCTCAGTGCAGTGAGGTTTTTTCTGGGCCGGGTCTCCTGAAGCGCCACTTCAGAGTCGCCCACAGCGGGCGCGGACCTGAAGGCCCGTTCCCCTGCACCGAGCAGGGCTGTCGCTTCAGCAGCGCGGGCCGCCAGGAATATCAAGCCCACCTGATGTCCACACATGGCCTCACCCTGGTTCCTTGCAACCTGCGGTCCTGCAAAGTGTCATTCCTCACACAGGATGAGATGGAGAGACACTTCCGGGGCCACATGCCCTTCGGCTGCTTTCAGTGTCAGTTTGTCACGTTGAATGGCAAAGACATGAATGACCACCTTATGCAGCACAACCATCGGCCGCCTGCCGCTCAAGGTAAACCGGTGTGTTGTTATGTTGAACACATGCAGGGATCCGTTAAACCTGTGCTTTGTTCCTTTTTACATTGAAGTGTTTGCTCATATGTTGATAGATAAGGAGACTGCAGCCACGGAACTCACTAATGGAAGCCACCGACCTCACGCTCCTGGCAGGCCGAAGAGAGCGCTAATCCCAAAACCAGTTCATGCATCATCGTTAACAGAAGACAGGAACGAAGACTCGTCTGAGGGAGAAAGGTGCAACATCAAAAGAGCGAGGAAAGCAGTGGAAAGAGACAAACCTTCAGCACTGAAGGCTGCATCGCTGCCATCCAAAGGTACACCACTCAAACACGGGTTTCTTATTGTGCCTTATATATATATATAAGTAATATTTATTAATCAAGCAAACAGATGTTCCTTTAGAACATACAAGCGATCGACCATGCCCTATGATCTGTATGCTGGAATAAATGCACCTTTATTAATTTATGTGGTTTAAGCAACTAAAAGCATAGTTTTTATCGAAAAACGTCACTACACTCAACAGTAATTCTGCATGTTCTTGTCCATCAGAGTACCTGGCGGAGGGATCCGAGCAAACCTATCGCACCCACACCTGCCCCAAGTGTCGACGCTGCTTCAAGATGCGCTCCCACCTGCAGGAGCACCTCCACCTACATTTCCCCGACCCCAGCCTCCAGTGTCCCAACTGCAAGCGCTACTTCACCAGCAAGAGCAAGCTGCGCCTCCATCGGCTCCGCGAGGCGGGTCACAAGGTTCACCGGTGCCACTTGTGTGAATATTCTGCCGTGGAGCGGAATGCGATCCGCCGCCACGTGGCCAGCGTGCACGCCGACGAGGCCGAGGGCGGCGGGAACGCTCGCACCTATCCCTGCCCCAGCTGTGGTCAAAGCTTCCACCAGAGCAGGTCGCTCAAGGCCCACATGAAGACGCACAACATCGTGTCGGGCAGCGAGCCGGCGGCCTGCTTCCGAGAGGGCTGTTCCTTCCACAGTTCTGTGCCCAAAGAGCTTCTCCGGCACAGCGCCGAGGCGCATGGGGTCACGGCTGTAGAGTGTCGCCATCACGCCTGTGGCGCCGTCTTCCAGAGTGAGACGGACATGCAGGCTCATTACCGGAAGCACCTCGCCTACCACTGCTCGCAGTGTGATTTCTCTTGTTCCAATAAGGCCGTCCTCCTCCAACACCAACGCCACGGCCACCCGGGAAACCACCAGCTTTGCTGCGACTTTTGCTCCTTCGTCACGTTCAACCCCGTGGAGTTCAGGCAGCACGTCGGCCATCTGCACGCCAGCGAGAAGATCCATCGCTGCTCTCAGTGCAGCTACGTGACCTCGCATGAGCGGGGCTTGAAGCGGCACATGCTGATGCACAGCGGTGAGCTGAGAGCTGTTTTCTCTCCTGATTCCCGCCTTGCAGAGTCAGGCGGTTAGCTTTTGTGCTATTCCCACTTCCGGTGTAAATGTTTTTCTCTGTTCCAGGTGAGAAGCCCCACAAGTGTAGCCTGTGTGACTTCAGATGCCGAGATGAGTCCTACCTCTCCAGACATATGCTCACTCACTCGGATGACAAGAACTATATGTGCGCTGAATGTGGCTACGTCACTAAATGGAAGCACTATCTGAGTGTCCATATGAGGAAACATTCTGGAGACCTCAGGTAGAGCCTTCAGTTGGTTCTATACAACCACATGTTTCCCAGTGTAAATGCAATGCTGAGTACAAACAGAATTATCAAAAAATGATGTGTTTTCACAGAGTTTAGTTGCTCATATAGATGTATTCCCTTGAATCCCAAAGGGCTTCAATGTTCTGTTGTGACCAAACGTCCTGTCTGCTCCAGGTATCGGTGTGACCAGTGTCCCTACCGCTGTCACCGCATGGACCAGCTCAATAGCCACAAACTACGACATCAGGCCAAATCACTCATGTGCGAGATCTGCGCTTACGCCTGCAAGCGCAAATATGAGCTCCGCAACCACATGGTGGCCAAACACTCGGGTCAGGAGACGCCGCCGTCAATCCTAAAGTGCAAATACTGCACGTACACGACCTGCTACAGACAGGCCCTTCAGAACCACGAGAACTGCAAACACACCAAGCTGAAAGAGTTCCGGTGTGCGCTCTGCTTCTATTGCTCCTTCAGTAGCATCAGCCTCTTTCTGCACAAGAGGAAAGCTCACGGCTACGTACCTGGGGACAAAGCGTGGCTGGAGAACTACGCCGCAAAGGAAAAGGAGAGGAACTCAACAGAGTTCTCCCAGGACTTCTACGATAAGCCCCGAGTAGTTCATGAGCAGGCTGAACCAGCAGCTTGTGAAGAACCTCCCTGTCATAGAGAACATGACTCTGCAGATCATTGTGCCGGCAAACAATCCAAAGATGGTTCACGTACTGGAGAGTCTGTGGATGCTTTGGAGGTTGCTAATGACGGCGTTTCTAACAGTCCGGAGGAGTACTGCACTCTTGTCTTAACCACACTATCAACCACAGACTATCAGACCTCTTCTTCTCCTCCTCTGCAAAGTCAGGAAGGACATTGCACGAATCAAACTCCAAGCACTGACCATCCAGATCACAAAGGCGTTGACGTACCACAAGAGGAGGTAGACTCCTGCACATCTTCATCAGAGGAAGACAACATCGCCACGGCGGATGCAGAAGGTGGACAAAGTGATTCAGATGATACCTTTGTTCCTCTGAGTGATACAAGTCAACCAGTAGTACCTCGGCAGTGTCAGACATCTACGGGGGAGAATGGCGGCCGGTCGCTCGCTTCCACTTTTCCCTCCGAGCAGAACAAGCCGTCAGAATCTGAGATCCGCCTGAAAGCCATGAAGAAGCACGACAAGGACCAAGCGGATGCCATGGTTTTGGAGGGAAGGGTGCAGATGCTCGTGGTGCCTTCCAAAGACGTCCATCGATGCGAGCGGTGCTCCTCCGTAAGCCGCAGGCAGAGCGCGTTGCAGGCCTCCTGCTGCGGGGGGACAAAGGGACACAAGTGCCACGATTGTGGGGCTCAATTCCGACAGAAGCGAGGCCTCGACAGCCACCGGGCCAACAAGTGCCCGGCGCTTCCTCCAATAACCAGGCAAGACAAGTCTTCTGAAGGTCAAGGAGGATCGGAGCAAATTGATGCATCGAATGCTGATCCGCTGGAACTCCTCAGTCGGGATTCCACCGACAAAAAATGTAAAGGGTTTGTTCAGACGAAACAACGTTCTCAAGTTACACTTTCAAAGAAGCGGTTTTCCTCTAGCAAACAACAACAATTTACTCCACTGCTCAGATCCCTTCACGCCAAAAAAGACGGAAAATTTAAATGCAAACTGTGCAGTTTTTCGTCAATCAGGCTCACAACAGTCGAGCGACACCTCTCTCTCTGCAGAAAGATCTTAAAGAAATGCGAGAGTCCGATTGTTCCTGCAGTGGGGGATGAGCTCCGTCTCGAGGTGGTCCACGACCAAGAAGAGGTGGAAGAGCGGAAAGACGGCAACGTTTCAGGAAAAGCAAAACTGCTGTCCTGTCCGAGCTGCGCGTTTAAGTGCAGTCAGAAAAGGGCATTGGACAGCCATGAAAAGAGAGGCTGCCTGAAGCCAGACCAGCTCCAGTGCACCATGTGTCCACTGGTGACCACATCTCCGACCTCCTTGACCCGTCACATGACCCGGGCCCACAACGACGGGGAAGGGGCCCCGGCTAAACTCTGCACCTTGGCCTGTACGCAGGAGCGGCGCCGCCCTCACCGCTGTGGCTTCTGCCCTTTCAGCACCGCGAGGCGCTACCGCCTGGACCAGCACCTGTCCCTCCACACGGGGGTCGGCCGCCACAGTTGCGACGCGTGTGACAAGACCTTCGGCGCCGCCGCCAAATTGCGGCAGCACAAGGCGCGCGTCCACGACAAGCGGCCCACGCACTTCTGCCCGCTCTGTGACTTCAGCGGCTACACGCTGGAGGACGTGAGGCGCCACGACCTCCGGAGCCACGCCGGGGGGCCGCGCCACGCCTGCGCTCACTGCGAGGCCCGCTTCAGTTCGGAAGTCGCGCTGAGAAACCACCGCAAGCGTGCGCACCGCCTCCAGGTCGGGTCCCCGCGCGGCAGCGAGGGCTCGCCGAAGAGCCGGTGTGAGAGCGAGCGCCCCGGGGTGAAGTGGACCGGGGAGGGCCTCGACACCCACCTGCCACATCGGTGTCAGCTGTGCCCCTTTGGCGCCAAAACGCGGCAGCTGTTAGCGCGGCACCTCCTGGGCGAGCACGAGGAGGGCTCTGCGCAGGAAAAGCCCTTCAAGTGCAGCTCCTGTCCGTTCGCTTGCCGCCATCAGCTGGTGCTGGAGCAGCACCTCCGGTCACATGGGGGCCAGCGCCTGTACAAGTGCACGGACTGCGAGTACGCCAGCCGGAACAAGCAGAAGATCACGTGGCACATTCGCATCCACACGGGAGAGAAGCCGTACAGCTGCGAGCGGTGCAGCTACACGTGCAGCGACCCGTCCAGGTTGAAGGTAACACCCAGAGTTCATAGCGTCAGCATAGATCTCTTTCATTATTCCTTAATAATAATATGGGTACCGGGGTAAACTTTATTATTAGTTGGAATGCTTCAAGCATTCCAAGTATTGTTCTTCTTTTCTTTATTCCGCCTTTTTTTTTTAATTTTTATTATTCTATTTCTTCCGCCGCACCTTTCAACTCCTTCACACTTTCAGCTATTAAGACCATTCAAATATTAAAATGTTCAGCTCCTTCAGGAGAGGGGTGCTATGACTTTTCAGCTTTTTAGCTCTTATAATTGAATTAATATAAATTAAAAACATCAACCTTTTTAACATGGTTTCCAATGGAATAAATTTTCAAATCCTCTCAAAACTTGTTCAACTTTCAACTTTTTCAGCTCTTCCAATCTTTCAGCTAGAGACACCATTTAAACTTTAAAATGGTGACACAAGTCTTAACAATTATATTAAAAAAACAGCTTGTTGATATCTATTATACTTTTTTCATAATCACTAATTATGTTTGACTAGTTTTGGGGTCCTTTTTGAATTTAGAGTGGGCGCTTGAGTGCAGACAAAGTCGGAAGACAAGAGAGGGTCCATGTTTTGTAAACTGCTGGTAGAGCAGTTTTAAAACACATAGAGACATAAAAACTACACTCAATCGTTCGGTAGAGTCTTGTGTCTCTCAAAATGTCATTATTTTTTGGCTACTCCAAATAGTTTTGCTCCAGGAAGCATTTGTTTGAGGTGTGGGTTCTCAGTAACTGTCTGTGAGCTAAGTGCAGCTGCTCCGTTGCCGCGCCAACGAGCTGGGGCTCTTTCTGTGACTCACAGCTGATCCTAATTAGCTGATTAGTGCAGCCTGACATGACCTCCTTCTCTCCACCTTCTCTCATCATTTCAAACCGCCATGAAGGGGATTCTTACTGTAATGTTTGATGAGGCCTATTAAATAATATATACTGTCTCTCAACCCCCCCCACCCCCCCACCCACTCACCCAATACCATCATTTCAAAATAAAAGCTGCAATGATTATGTTATTTAAACATGAAGCTTAGGATAAAGCTGTTTTGTTGAATACGTATTGCTTATTCAAATAGTACTACAACCACTACTAATATTTCTAGTACTTCTAGTAGTACTTCTAGTATTTCAACTGGTATTATTAGTAAAATGACTTTTACTACTACTAATATTACTAGTACTAGTATTTCAACCCCAATGGAGGGATTTCTTCCTGTAATGTTTGAGGCCCATCAATTATAAACTTTAGTTTTATTAGCTTAGTGCGACTGTGGGTGAGTGGGCAGCGCGTCCGTCCTCCAATCAGAGGGTTGGCGGTCTGATCCCAGGCCCGGCTAACCTGCATGTCAATGTGTCCTTGGGCAAGACGCTTAATCCCAGCATTGTTCCTCTAGCTGTGACTACAGTGTGTGTGAATGTTAGTTACTGGTTGGGCAGGTGCCACTGTGTATGGTAGGTCCTGTCATTGCTGTGTGAATGGGTGAATGATGTTATGTAGTGTTAAGGTGCTTTGAGTGGTCAGAAGACTAGAAGAGCGCTGTACAACTCTATTTTACCAAGTCCATTTGCTTTAAATAACAAACATTCTGTCTCCCAAACCCCCCCCACCCAATTCCATTATTTCAAAATAAAAGCCTCAATGATTATCTGTACCTCTACAATAGGTACAGCACAATTGCTTTCAAATACTAGTGAAACTAGTACTTACTTCTTCTACTGCTGCTAGTACCACTAGTACCATTATTTCAAAATAAAAGCCTCAATGATTATCTGTACCTCAACAATAGGTACACCACAATTGCTTTCAAATACTAGTGAAACTAGTACTTACTTCTTCTACTGCTGCTAGTACCACTAGTACCACAATTACAACTATAGTACTAAACCTTATATTACTACAAAAAATGTAGTTTTTTTAATTCTCAGCTTTTCCTATTTCTATTCTTTCAGTAACGTTTAAATTAATTTCAGCTTTTATTATTTCTGTGATTTCAAATTCATAGAAGCTTCTCCCATTTCTTTTTTTTCAATTCTTTCAAGTTCGTTTCAGCTTTTCTCATTTCTGTATTTTCAGCAATTTTTAAATGTATTTCAGCCTTTTCTATTTCAGCAATGTTTAGAATAATTTCAGCATGTTGCACTTTAAGCAACTTTTTGAAATTAATTTCAGCCTTTATTATGTCTGTGATTTCAAATTCATAGAAGCTTCTCCCATTTCAGTTTTTTTGCAATTCTTTCAAGTTCATTTCAGCTTTTCACATTTATGTATTTCAGCTTTTTCTATTCTTTCAGCAATGTTTAGAATAATTTCAGCTTGTTTCATTTCTGTACTTTAAGCAACTTTTTGAAATTAATTTCAGCTTTTTGCATTCCAACGCATTTTCAGCAGGAAATGCATTTTCTAGTTTATTTATTTATTCATGTGGACAAAAACTGAATTGTCATAGCAACAAGCCAAGACATTTATAGCCATATAAAGGAGTTTTGTTAGCAGTTTCCCCACTGTTCCCAACCTTTATGCTAAGCTAAGCTAACCAGCTGACCTCACAAGAGACCTCATCTAACTTTTGGCACAAAGCGAAGCATGTTTGCAAAATGTTTTGGCACATTTAAAGAATCCATGATTATTTATCGACGATAATGTTTCCTAATCGTTTCTACCGTAGCTTCACATGAGGGTTCACCAAGAAGAGAAGAAGTACCTTTGTCCTGATTGTGGCTACAAATGCAAGTGGGCGACTCAGCTGAAGTATCACATGACCAAGCACACAGGTACCGCTGCCCCACAGGCAGAAACATTAATAAAGCTTCTTTCTCTTTTGCTTTATCTCTGTCATCTGTGTTTGTAAGCGAGGTTCAGAGTTTAAACCGATGGGTTGTCTCCTGCAGGGGACAAGCCGCACGCCTGTGACGAGTGCGACTACCGCACCAACCGAGCGGACGCGCTCCGCGCCCACCGCGACACGCAGCACTGCGACCTGCGGCCCTACGTCTGCGAGAAATGCGGCAAGGCCTTCAAGACCAGTTTCATCCTGAAGACCCATCAGCGGCAGCACAGCGACGAGCGGCCCTACTCGTGCGGCTCGTGCCACAAGGCCTTCCGCTGGCCCGCGGGCCTCCGCCATCACTTCCTCTCGCACACCAAGCAGCAGCCCTTCTGCTGCCGCCACTGCTCCTACCGGGCCAAGCAGAAGTTCCAGGTGGTCAAGCATCTGCGGAGGCACCATCCAGAGGTGTCGGTGGAGCAGGGGGTGGTCAAGGACTCGCAGGCGGTCAGCCTGACCCTGAAGGAGGCCTTGCAGGGGACGCTGGGCGAGAAAGCAGCAGCAGCGGAGGAGGAGGAGGAGGAGGAGGAGGGAATTGGAGACGATGCAAGGAGCAAAGACGTGGTCGTGCAAAGGGAAGAAGACAGCGAGACCAAACGCTGAAGAGAAGCCACAATATTCTCAGTGTGGGCAATTCAGATGGTAAAAGGCAATCATTGTGGAGCTGACGCAGTAAGAGGTTAAATCAGGGAATGTGGATTAAAAGGCCGGTGTGTCCAAGTCCCTTGAAAAGTTGTAAAGTGACTAAATGAACATCAATGAAAAAATGTTTTTTTGAACCATTCAGAAAATGCATTTATTTACAGGGCTATGTACATTATACACAACCTTCATTGTAGAATAAGTACATTAGTATGTTGATATAGAAATAACTCAAGCAGGCCACTAAATGTACAGTAACGATGCAAAGTTCTGAGTGATTCATTGTAGAATGTTGATAATACAGTTTCACATTCTATTACATGTCAGTTATATCAGGTGCTGTCACTTCTGCATACACAATATATTAAAAGGCAGATGGGGTATTTTTACATTATAGACATGCAGTTATCCTTCATGTAAGCAGTTAAAGATATGTTGTTAAAAAGTTAAGATTAGAATCGTAGTTATTTAGTTCCTTGTTGGGACATGCATCAACCTTATTTCATAATGACTTTCTATTACTGATTGAAGCTATTTAAAATAAGTCCTTGATTAGAGAGATGTAATATCTTGTTTCAGTGAATAATGTAATAACTTAATAGGATTTCTGACACATAGAGGTGCAATGTGAACTTTAACCCACCTGATGAAGTTCTGAGCGACGGTAAAGTGACAGAAAATCTTAACGCTGATGTGCTTAGTTCAGTTTGAGTAAAAACATAAGCCTTTGGAATGTTAAATGTAACCATGGATCCATGTAATTATTTCTGGATGTCACACAGCACGTCCACTCACTAACCGGCTGATGCCTCATATCAGACAGAGCAAAGGAGCAGGCTGTAACCATCCTTTTCAGGCCACTGTTTGTCCAACCTTCA
Organism: Pungitius pungitius; assembly: GCF_949316345.1. NCBI lineage: Eukaryota > Metazoa > Chordata > Actinopteri > Perciformes > Gasterosteidae > Pungitius > Pungitius pungitius. Next base: position 20,584,947 of record NC_084909.1, read on the forward strand.
TTTGAGCTCTGAGATGCTGATGTGGACAAAGAGGGAGGAGGGAGGGATGGCTGTTCCATCTTTGGAGAGCAGGTGGATGTGACGGTATCCTGGAAAGGAAGAGAGGGATTAGGATCTAACATCATTAGACGTAGATGTAGCTGCCGAAGCGTTGCTCACCTGCTTGGATGCACGTGAACGGAAGCGTGAACTGTCCCATGAAGTCGTTCCTGGAGGCCTTATCGTAGTCCTCCACCTCGAAGCGGACCAGAGCCAGATGAGGCGTGTGGATGACGAAATTTAAAGTTTCATTCCATACTGGGTTAAAACCTGCAGGAGAGGAGCGAGAATCATTCATTCACAGCCTGACCTTTAGAACAATATAAAGGTCAGGGTGTATAACAATATAATAACACAATACCCCGCTCTCACCATTGTTGTTGATGTGACTGGTCTCCTCTTTGGCCTGGTCCAGAGGAACACCGAAGATCTCCACTCGGACCAGGGGGTCTACAATGGAGCCCTCTTTCTGGTTCACCTTGGGGAGCTGCTGCCCACTGATCACCTGGTACACAAGCACACCTGCACATTAGACACCACTGCCAGAGAGTGTTGCATCTTCTCAGGACATCAAACCCCCTGGAGGACCTGGATGGACAGGCGGAGGGGCTTGTAGCCCGGCAGCTCCCTTGGCTTCTCGGGGCTGAACGGAGTGGCGCCGTCCCTCAGGAAGTCGGGTTTGAGGACGTAGCCGCAGGAGCCGTTCTGCCCGAACAGCCCGTCGTTCAGATCCATCTCCAGGCCGGCTGTCTGGAAGTTCAGAGCCACTTGGGGAATAAAAAGAGCAATAATTATGAATAATTATGTGAACATTTACTTTGATGCTAATACTAAAGTTACATCTTTTAAAGTTTTAGAAGTGGATCCCATTTTAAATTAAAATGTATAATTGAATAAATCTGGGTATAAATGAAAAACTAAAGTTAAAAAGTATTCTGCTGTCATTTAAGCTACTTTTAAAGGTTGTTACATGAAGGTTAAAAGTTTTGAAAAAAAACGGTTTTCATCCAGCAGTGAAAGTATTATGGTGTGTTTCAGATGCCATTCATTCTTATCGAATTCAACTGTGCGGATTGATGTCCCAATGGGCCCTTTATGCCAAATGTTCACGTCTTTCTAACCCTGAGAGAGTCAGACGTGTTGGAGGGTGAATACTGACTCCAACATGTCTGACAGAGGCAACGCTGGGTTTAACCACTCACCTATGTGGCAGCCCACGTTCCACATGTCCTGGGGGTTGTAGTTGGACGAGTCGGTCCTGCGGCCAGCGGGGTAGGTCCTGGTCAGCTGCCGTGTGTTGTACTGCACAAAATCTGTTCCTGAGGAGGATTAAGCCACCAAATGGATATAGCATGAACAGAAAAACCCTATAATAACGATGTAATATATAATCCTAATAATGAAACATCATAACAAACGTGGGGATGACTTTTTGATGTGGTTCTTGTGTTCATGTTCACCTGCGTCCTTAGCCAGCTTCTTGGCCTTGGACTCGGAGAAGGAGGACATCTCGTAGCATTTGGCCTGTGATCGAGCGTGCTCAAAGCCATGGAAGTGCACGCTCTTGCAGTAAACCACCAGGTCAGACAGCTCCCTGGATAGTTTGGATTTCTGCAAAAGTGAAGAATAAAAAGAAACAATCAAATGAAATGACATTCACTATAATAACATCTAGGGTGAGAAGTGCTCCTCAACAGTTAACCCTGTGAATAAATGATACTTACCTGGTCGTTTGTTTACTTCTAAAATGATATTTCAACTTGAACTTGTGAATAAGGTTAAACCAAATACAGGAAAATAACATACTTTGAAGAAATGGTTTATCTGCAGACTCTGTGCAACAATTACATGCACTAAAACCTGAATTAAGATGGAGCACCATTAAACACAAATTAAAAGCTACACACTCTACATTCAATACTTTATGGCCATATCAATATGATCAATGGAAATTTGTCCAAGTGAGCTCACTCACACAAAGACACACAGAGTAAAACCCTCGTTCACAATGCAGCAAGCAAAGCAAAAAGCATGCAGCGAATATCCATACCCAGAAAATAACAACAATCCAAAAACAAATGCACAAAATCTAGTCTGCAGGAAAAAGACAAGCAGCCATGTTGTTTCAACTGTGGTCCCTCCTCCATCCCCTCTAATTAAATGTCTAAAGCCACAAATGCTTCCAGTTAATCTCTTATGGCCCAGCAGGGAAATGCTGACCCAGAAGTTTGAAGGAAACCCACAATAGAAGCTGTTGTCTTAATCTGTTTCCTTTCACTGACTCCGTCCTCCTTCACTCGTCTCGCTGTCTCTTCTGTCCCATCTCAGTTTCCTGTCCACCAACATGGCTCCATTCACATCCATCTTGATCTACGATCCCTGATTAAATCCTCTGGGGTCTGGACTATCTACGTGGTCTCCATGGTGTCTAGGCGTGGTCCAATCACGTAGAAATAAAACATTACATCAAGGATCCCAAAGCATCAAATGTATGTACCTTCAAACACTCCTCTGCAGGCAGGTTCTCAGCATCCTCGTTGGCCACCTCTTCCTCATCACTAACTTCATCCGTCAGGGTTTCATCAACGCAGTCTCCTGGATTATTCATTTTCTTGGCTTTGAGTAGAATTTTCCCCCTCAGTTGCTGACGTGAACACAAACACAGGTGCGCTGAGCGCTTGGTCTAAATGGACAATGGCATTTGGTAATTGCCTCCTACGTTTATGGCATTTTGCGGTTTATTTGGTTCACTGAATCCAGTTACGGGAATAAAATCCATTAATGTCATCTGAATGTAGCGAATGAGTGATGCATGCTGGGAAAGTCTGTCAACGTCTCTGAGAAGCAGCTGCCTTTGGTGCCCAGACCATACTGGAAGGTGTGGTCCCTCTTTCTGCACGTTGCTGTCTCCTAACTAAATGCAGCAATGCACCACTATTAGATGGAATTCAACATTACTGCATTACTCCAAGTGAGCTTTGATGGTCCTGAGTGCTCTAATGGAAAATATATTATAAGTTCTATTGTGTTTATGCTTTCAGGATGAGTGGAAGATGGATAGGTAGGTACACACATACAAAAACCTCTCTGAATTGTTAATGATGCCTCATGTTTCATGGCACTGGATGAAAACCTTTACCTCCAGAAGGTTAATCAATAGCTCAAAGCAGAACGCTGATATTAAGAAAGCTCAATATTATCCAAGAACACACCTCCAAGAGTGAGTGCTACGTGTTGTTTATCTGGATTATTGTGGTATGATTTGCTATCTGCTAAGAACAAATTACTCTTTGTTGGAGGGGAAATGACTCCGACATAGTTCAGCAACATGAACGATTCGGGGATTTTGAGATTTCTTTTGGGCCTTTAGTACCAAACGTCCAAACAGATTCTCACCTGGGGAGAGGGAAGCTGTTGAGGAACCTGTCCATCCAGCAGGGCAGTCAGCAGCATGTCCCCCAAGATTTGACTGAGATGTTGGGCCATGACGGTCTGCTGCTCCAAACAACAGTGATTCTCAAGAGACAGGATGACCGGGAAGTCCGATGCCTGTCAAACAGGGAAGAGAAGACACGCTTTTCTGTCGTATTTACAATGGAACTGAAGCGACTACGGTTAAAGAGTTTCCATCATGCAAACGTTTCCACAACAGCTTCTGCATGTTCTAGTCCTGACATTTCAGTGGGATGAAACAGAGACGCAGTGACTCAGGAGATGTGTGTCATGTGATGGTCCTGCTCACCTTGAAGGCGTACTCCTTCAGCGTGGAGATGACATCTCTGAAGAGAATCTTAGAGGTCAAAGTGTGACCATGATAAACGACGGGTTCCCCATCACTGCCGTCCCAGCAGTCCACCTCCACACAGCGGCAGCCCCTCTTCAGGGCCCTAACACACACACACACACACACACACAGGTAAACGGTAAACGTTTGTCAAAGCACTGATTCATGTGTTTGCTGCAGGCCTCACTGGATGTACGCCTCCAGGCTGCTCAGCCCGCGCAGCTGGTCCTCCAGGAGGTAGGTGTTGTGCGAGGAGGAGATGAAGTAGTGGCTCAGAGGCTGGTTCATGTCCTGGTGAAGCTCCCGGTGCTCAGGTCTAAAGACGGAGCCCTCCTGTGAGCACAGGTAGGCCTGGAAGCCGTCCAATGACATGGCGCTCTGCTCCTTGGCTGCACACAGGGTTCATCACACAGACGGCTTTATGCACAGCACCAGCACAACCCAGGGGTGGAGCTTGTAGATCCAAAGAATTTACTTGACTTGCCTTCTGACTTTAGTGCTATTCACCGATTAACATGGTATGATTCTTTGCTAAATGAATATCAATTGACCCAAAAGAAAGGCACGACTCGCTGAAACTATGAGTTAGGAATGTTGCACCAGGCTTTAGGTCCTGGGGAGATGTACGGCTCCAAGGACCACAGTGTCCTGCTGGTTGGTCGGTTCACTACTTTAGTCCAGACAGACAAAGTGCTGCAGGAAAAGATCTAAAACCGGATATGAGTCTGCATTTTTTCACTTCCGTAGCCCTCGTCTTTGTAAAAACATTGAAATAATGGTTTACACAAGCTAAAGAGACGTTCTTCAATGCCATATAAAATAAGCAGCTTGTATAAGTGTCTTAAATAGGTCAGTTGCTAACAGTTGGCTACATGAGACTATAGAACGTCATGAAGCCGACTGTTGGATTCATATCTTTACATCAACTGATTGTACTGATGCTTCAAAAATAACTCAGCTGTGTTCTTTGGAAGTAATAACTGTCAGCATCATACACGTGGTTTTACCACAGAGCTTATTTTCCACAAGAATTCCTTTTACCCAACGGAAAAATCCCATTGAGAGAGAGAGAGAGAGAGAGAGATACAAAAAGTGCTGCACCACTATTTGACATAAGTGTTTGTTTGGACTGACTTTGGTATTAGAAAAGTAAATATTAAATATTCATGTCCAATAAATATGCACCATAAGAAGAGCTGATGCATATCCTGAAGCTGATAAATCTAACCCACCTTCCATAAAGAAGGTACAAGAAGAAGCACACGGGCTCTTCACCTGTTTCAGATGGTTCGTAGCTGTCAATCAGCTCCTTGGCATGCTGGGAACTCTGCTCTCCCTCCTGCTGCTCTGTGCTCAGGAAGCTCTCCAGCTCCTCCAACAATAGCTTTTCTCCATCTCCAGAGTAGTCCTGGAACACCTTCCACACCTCATCCCTCTGAGTCAACATCTTATAGAAATGGACAAACTGCTGGATTTCCAAAGAGCCGCTCTCTGACTTGTCAGCCATCTGTGGACATGAAGGTGGTTTTATTACAGGCTGCTTTGGTTGGGAAATTGTCAGAGGAAAGCCCTGAGTGGAGCAATACTTGGAACAACAGCAGAAAACGAGCCATGAAGGAGGTGAAAAGGTCAGTGTCACCGTGAACAGATGCAGAGCGTGCTCCTCATTCATCTCCACGTTCATCATCTTCAGCAGCGTTCGCACCTCTTTGAAAGTCATCTTCCCGTCTTTGTTTTTGTCAGCTTTCTGAAACCAGTCCTGGACCCACCTGAGAAGGTGCTGAGGGAAACTCTGGCTCGTAAAGGCTTGTGGATCAGTAGTTCAAAATCAAAGAACCTTCTTAAAAGTCGTTACAATCAGATGGAAATTTATATTGGAAAAATCCACAGAAAAGATGTATCAGATGGGCCTTTGTTACTTCAGGTTTCACCTGGATTGTTGTTTTTCATCTGTAGTCTTGTAGGACTTGTTTGTCTGTACCACGGTGAAAGGATACTGGTCCAGCCTCTCCTTCTCATCCATGGTCTGAGCCTTGTGAAGGACCTTGCGTACTCCCTGGATCCACGCCGTGGCTTCTTCTGCCGAATCGGCCACAAGGTCCAGGTTGCCTTGGCGACCTCGAAACACCAAGGTGAAGCAGACGTCAGGGGGGAACTCCTCGGCGATGCTCAGCAGGACCTCTGACTGGTGTCCCTCACGCACAGCCTCCACCTCAATCACTGAGACTGAGACATGATCAATGGGTATCAGTGGTTAAGTGCTCCAGTGTTTGGAGGATTCATACCTTTTATGGTGCATTCACTACTGATTTGAGGTTTTATTGAACCATTGCTGTTGTGGACCTGGCCGGTTTATTGGGCTACATTTAACTGCTAGAGGCCTCTGGACAAAGCATGGCTCACACATGGCAGCTCCAAGTAATTTAGTAAAACACAATTTTATCTGAGAATGTGTTCCCTTAAGAATTATTTTAACAACCAAGGAAACAAGTGATGAAGGTACACTTTGGGTTGACCTCGTACCCAAGTGCCCAAATTCCCGACTTGTTTAGTAAGCAACAGAACACCCAGTGATGTCCTGACCAACATAGTGTGTTGGTACTCACACGTGGAGTGGCCCCTCCCTGACCATCTGGACTTGTACCAGATGGTCAGGCCGTCCTCCAGGAGGCGGAAATGGCGCTGCTTCTTCCACGATTTGGACTTGACTTTTCTGAGAGTGGACCCCGCCATCATTACCCTGACATCCGGGTCATCTTGGATGCCTGCACCGGGTCACAATAGGTCATGTCAGAAGGGTATTTCTAGTGTCGTACCTCACGCACTCGGTACTGTTGGAGAAGATTCCAATTCTGATGTTTTAATGATTCAAGTAGGACATACAGAACCGAGTTTAACTTCTATTAGATCATGAACTTTTGTTAAGACGGCAAAATCCTCACATTTCAGTCTGAATAACATTAACTCACGTGAACCTTCAGGATCCATCGCTATTCTTGAACCATACCAATGGAAATATGTTGCTAACCAGAAGCAGATGTGAGAGAATTCTTCCAGAAGGTTTCCCCTGTTTCCAAACAAAAGTAGTTTAGTAAGTGTTTATTCAAATGATGCATAAATGACCTCAATATTAAACAATAACCGCACAAAATGAAGCGTCAGATTAACATAATAGTAACATGTCAGCACACCTGCTTCAATAGCTTACTGTAGAGAAGTTACTGATAAGGAAGGACATTGTTCCCTTTACAGATAGAGGAATCTATTCGTTATTTCTAACTGTAGGAAATGGGCTCAAACCCCAGCGTTGGAAAGTGAGTGCTGCTGAAATGTCCCTGAGCTCCAGATCAAAAGAACATAAATAAAACAGAGAATACAATCTGGAAGCATTAAGGGAAGTACGGGCCCTAGATGCCAAGATGTGTTCAGGGCGAGTCAGCGTTTAAGTCTTGATCCACTTTAGTCATTAGCGATGTGCACAATGTGCAGAGTGATCACACCCACTGAGCCGTGTGTCAAATCCACATTTAATGAAAAACACTACATTCCAGGTATGTGAGAATTATGTGGATTCTCATCCTCATCCTCCTCTAATTGCTAATTATCTCATTAAAACATGAGTGACCAACAATTTCTGAGGTCATTATGAAATGCTTATTAATGTGCTACAATTGTTATAGTTGTTATTATGAAGCAATGTGGGTTTTCAGAATTGCTTATAACTAAGATGTAAATATATGCTTTACAGACATGGCTGTCTCTTATAAACTTCCATGTGTCACATTAGAAAAAGGAGAGCCAGGCGGAATGGGAGCAATGTGCAGCTTATCAGCTGATGAACTGCTGCTGCCTCGGTGGCTCCACTGATGCATGTGGATGAAACACTGTGTGTGTGCAGCAGGGTTCCGGCCCGACATCCATCCTTTCCTTCCATTGTCTCCTGAACACAACTAGACGGACTCCCCTGGGCCCGTGTGTTCTTACAAAGCCCCGTACCAGCCGCCAGAGAGCAGAGGAGGTTTTCACCACAGTACGATGATGCAAAGGAACGCCTATAAAATACCACACTCTCACTGAAGAAAAAAGAAAAATACAACAGAATGAGTTTGAAAGCCATGAGGCATACTTTCCACAGCTATTTGCTCCATAAACATGTTGTGCTTTGCCTTCAGGGCCACGTCAAAGAAGTTTTCATTTCCAGCCCTCTGCCTAACGTGCAGACTTCTAATTACGTGCTTTTATTCATGGGGTCATGTGCTTTGGATGTTGTTCTCTCCTTGTGTGAGTCACACGAGGTCACTTCTTCAGGGGATTCACTGACCACAAAGTGCATGACCAACGGACGCTTTAGGAACAAACAAGTCAACAGCTTTGTGCTTTTATCTTCTGTACTTCTAGTTCTTCTGATCTAAGTCTGAATCTGTTTTATCCAACATGGTAACGTTCTACTTCCTCTGCACAGTGGGGTCTGTGTCCTGAGATTAACTCATGACTGCTTCCTGTCTCTCAACTATTCCACACACGAGTCAACAGACAGCGTCTAATAAAAATCCATTTATAACTGGGTCTAAGAGGGAGGACTGCACAGTAAATTAGAACCAGAGGCAGCAACATGAGGCAGTACAGTACATGTCATCATAGCATCTCCTCAGCTGGAGCCCACATGCAGCTGAGGAGAGAAAGAAGGAGTCAATCAAAGGATTTGTATATCGTCCTCGAAAAAAAAGAGTTACTTACCAAAAGTGAAGATCTCACTAAGTGTTATTGTGAGTCGGACCTCCGGGGGGGGGGGGGGGGGGGTGTTCTTCAGGACAGCTCTCCAGGAGAGGGTCCGATGTGTAGGAGCCTGGATCAGGGCGGGTAGCGGAGCCTTAAAGGAGTGTCTGCAGGGGAATGTGGCTCAGCCTCCTCCCTCTCTCCCCGCTGCGTCTGGGAAACATGATTCCAGTCATCACTGCTGGTACGCTCTGCCCCCCCCCCCCCCCCCACCCGCCTTCCTTCCTCTCCTGCCACTCCCTCACTCCGCCATCCGCAGACCCCCTCGCGGCATCTGGCCTCAGTCTGCATCCCATCGGTCTTCCCCCCCCCCCCCCTCCAGTCGCTAACAGCTGATGCTGTGCAGGGTGTGTCTGTATCAGAACACATTACAGCTAACGCAATTCTAGGAAAAGGGTTAGGGGGTCGGCTGTAATCATAAAGCAATGGGAAATACCTCAAATGATCCCAAAGTCAGATTTTAGAAGACTGTAATGGTAGGAGATGCTGCAGATTGGATTCATATTTCTACCTTATACGCTGCAATGATTGGCCGTAATAATAGTTCCAACATGCATGGGTGAATATTAGTGTGACAATAGCTGTCTGACTGTCAGAGAGCAACATCCACAAACTCAAACTGTACTGCTGCTCTCCTCCGTTCAAAAGGAACCGCTTCAGATGCTGTTTCCTCATGAAGGAACCAACGCAGCAGGCTCACGTAGGAGCTTCTCCTGCAGGGATCTGCTCACAAATGGGAGGCTTCGGCAATGGATTTTGTTCATTTTATTAGATAATGGAAACTATGGGGGGCCACTGTCTGTTAATGAAGGCTCATCAGTGTTGTGAGCACAGTGAGCAGAGGTGAGCCGTCTCTTCTGACTTTGTGTGCTTTCTGTGGATAGAAACAATAACTGATCTTCTGTCAGCCAAGACTCAAACGTCATCGCATTCATTAAACAATTCTAACTCTAAAAGTATTTCCGCCACATACGACACACAATAAACTAATCCGAAACAAACTTGGTTTTGCTTGGCTGCTATATTTCAATTAAAGGCCCCGAAGAAAAAGAGACACGACCAGTCAGAAGATTCAAAAGTCTTATTTGAAATTCAAGAAGCAAAAAAAAGAAAAGAAAAACAGTTCCTACTCTGAAGTGGAATGTTACAGAATGTAAAGTAAGGCGAGAGCTGACCGAGACGTTGTTATAGCTGATGTTAACCAATAGTAGTGATCAATACATCAGAAGTGATGACAGACATCCAGATTTAAACAAATTACCTTGTGGTAAAATGCAGCAATCAAGGTTTTACAGGCTGCATGTTAACGTACATTTTAGCTCCACCTCATTTCCAGTCAGATGAATGTTTCTCCTTTAACACACGTTAATTACTTTATTGATTTGATAGTGAGGTATTTTATTAAACAGTAAAATATCACTCTGACATATCTTCCGTTTTGCAAATCAATGTCAGAGACAAATACAAGCCAATATATCATTATTGGTTTTAATTTTACTCAAACATCAGTATAGGCTTTGAGTCAGTCAGGCGCTTAAAAAACAGATTTTCAGCTGTGAACAAGGGACCTTGTGTGGATGTGACATACTGGCAGAAGAAAAATAAACAACAACAACAACAACAACTGGTGTGCTCCAAACGCAAATCTTTCTCCATTATGTCCTTCCCTTCGTCCCTTACTGCCTCATTGGGCAAAAAATACAAAATCTGGACCGTGATGAGAGTCCTCCTGGGTCAGCGGTGTCACTGCGGAGCCAGTGGGATGCCCCTAGCGTCGGTGACCTGGCCCTCCTGCAGGTTCTTCACCAGCTGTGCCAGCCAGCGCTTGGTGGTGGTGTCGTCCTTCAGCACCTGGGCGAAGGTGCTGTCCTTCAGCTGGTCCGGCAGACACTGACGCAGGGCCTCTCTGGCTCTGGGGAACGAACACCACATATCACAGGTCACCATGTCGCTGTCATTGTCTTGATACAAAAAGAGACGGCATCTCATCTTGATCCTTATCTTCTCCCTTCAGGAACTTGGTGTCTCAGGCTCTGCTCTCTCTCTTCTCTCATCCTTGATGGACGCAACTACCGGGTAACCTAGAAAGGATCTGTGTCGGAACCGTGTCCTCTTACTACTGGAGTTCCTCAGGACTCCGCCCTGGGTCCTCTTCTCCATCTACACCAACTCTCTCGGCTCCGTCATTCGCTCGCATGGTTTCTCCTACCTCAGCTATGCAGATGACACCCAACTAATTCTCTCCTTCCCCCAAACAGATCTCTGCCTGTCTGACTGACATCTCTCAGTGGAGGTCCGCTCACCACCTGAAGATCAACCCCGGCAAGACTGAACGACTTCTCTTTACGGGAAAAGACTCTCCCACCCAGGACCTGACTGTTTGGAAAGTGTTTAGACGTCCACTCTGACTGATGGAACCTCTGTGTGACACCTGACCCCCAAGATCACAGAGACAACACGATCCTGTAGGTCCACGCTCTACAACATCAGGAGAATACGACTCCTTCTCACTCAGAAGGAGGTGCAGGTACTGATTCAGGCTCTTGTCCTCTCCTGGACTATTGTAACTGTCTCCTGGCAGGTCTCCCTGCTCCATTCCACCTCTGCAGCTCATCCAGAATGCAGCAGCTCCACTTGTCTTCAACCTCCCTAAGTTCTCCCACACTCCTCCTCTCTTCACTGGTTACCAGTGGCTGCCTCATCCAGTTCAAAGCACTGGTGCTCACGTAGCATGCTGTGAATGGATGGGGTCCAGTCTCCATCCAGGACCTGGTGAAACCCTCCATCCCAACATCAAGCTGCTTGTTCCTCACTGAGAGCCAAACACTGGACTAGATCTCCACTCTTTGCTGTCCTGCTCCTAGATGGTGGAAGGAGCTCTGTGATGACATCAGGACCACAGAGAGCCACGGTCGGCCAGCAGAGATCTCCATGTGCACCTGCCTGCTCCGTTTTCTAAAATAATAAACTCACTGCGGGGTTCTCAAGCCTCGTGCATTGACTGTTCACCAGTTCACCCGTATCGTTTCCCCTCTCAGCCACCGTACACTCGTTAAACATAGTACACACACGACAGGTGGAGGCTTTTGGTAAAACGTGAGGAGACCTGCTCAGTGCAAGGCGAGGATGTGGCAGCACAGAGCAAGTGAAGGAAAAGCCAAAAGGTCAGACACACAAAGAAGAAAAACTGGTGATGAAACCGGAAATGAAGACAAGACAAAGAAAAAGAAAAGAGTGTTGAATGAAAAGTGGAGGTTCAGCTGGAGCGTCCCCTGCTGCTGTACTCTGAATCTAAATGGAATAAGCGTTCTCAAACGTAACAGTTGATGATGACTTAAACATGATCTGTAAACAACAAGTCTGTAAATGATTGACAAAACCCATGGGAAATGATTGTAGCATCAATGAATGAATAATTAGAGTAGTATAAACATTCAGTGCTGCCATGTCATCTCACACTGGAAGGTGTAATGGCTCCTCCAGCTGGCAACTACTGATAATTCAATTCTTCAGTCATATTCTCAGTCCTGTTGGCGTTTCCCCTAACATTATTTCAGGGGGGGGCACTTTTTGGCCACTACAACTCCTGTAGTGAAGTTGGGACATTAGGACATCCCTATGAGCGAATTGAACCCATCTTACACAAATGAACAGTCAAATGAAGTCCATGAAGAACAAAGTCAAAAAAGGCAACGACATAGAATATATTGCATCAGTTAACTACCTGAGATTGTCTGAGAGGCGAAGGTAGCAGCGGACAACGTGCTTCAACAGGCGAGCTGAAGGTTCTTTAGAAAGCTGGAGCACCATTTTTCCCTGTAAAAAACAAAACAAAAGGAATATGGCGTTGTGACTGTTGGGGCCAACGTTACAGAGCAAAGTTAATTTGATCAAAGCTCAGATGTTTCTCAAAACACTTACAAGGATCATGGCCACGTGGGAGAAGCGCTCATACGTCTGACATATATAGGCCAGCCCTGTGTCATCCAACAAAATCTTCTGCAGTATGAAAGTAGCAACCTGCCAGACCAAAGGAAGTGAAGGACGGGCACATTTTAACTGACATTGCAACACATTACATTAGGCACAGGAAGAGTTTTATGTGACTGAACAAAAGTAAAAAAGAGAGAGTTAAATAAGAAGCAGTTATACACACACAAGGATTAATAAAAGCAGCGGGTTGGAAGGAAAGTGCGATAACATCCGTTTTGTTAGAAAGAAAAAAAAAGACAACTAAAAAATGTGACTTAAGGAAAAACACCGATGGACACAGGTATTAATTGATTTCTGTAAATCAACATACAAGTTGGGATATAGGTCAGTTAGCAGTGTTATAAAAGCAGGTGAAACAGTCAAGTACCGTCTTGGAGAGCTCACTGCCCGATTCCATGATGCGGAGACACAGAGGGATGATTTCAGTGGTGAGGAGGAAGTTAATCACTTCTTGTTCGTCGGTTTTGACGAGGGCACCTGCCGGGTACACAGAAAGACCGCTTGATTCACGCTGACACCAGATTAATGCAAAGAACCATCGTTCCAGAAATAAAATAGATAAGCAGGAGTCAGGTTTACCTATGACGCCGAGGCTGGTAAGCCGCAGGTACTCAAACGGACGGGTTTTGCTCACAGTGTGCAGAAAGGGGTAAAGGAAAAGAGGGATGTGGGCAGCAAGAAAGGCCGATCTGGTGAAGGACAAAGAAATAAAGGCATTTGAATAGATGTGATAAAACTCTTAAACAAACTAAATGGCAGTGTTTCTCCTTCCATTAAAATCGGGCCCCCACCTCAAATATCTGAGCTGAGCTACAAGGTCCCTTTATATTTTTACAGACAAAAAGAGACTAAAGACAGCGTGGTGTCCTCAGCATTAAAAGAAACTAAACCAGCTACAAAAGACACATTTTTCCCCATTTAAAAGAGCCTATTACCTGGTCTCTGGGTGCGAGGCGACACATTGCAGTAGTGCCAGGGCGTTGCATACTCTGTTAGACTGGTGAGCTGTGAGCGTAGGTGGGTTAATAGATGGATAGATGTTCACTATTTCCTATTAAAAAAGGAAGAAATAAGACAACAAATCAGTTACGTGCATCTTATACAATAGGACAATGGGTATAGCCGGTGAAATCATACCAAGTGGTACAGCGACGGGTGGGACATGGGTCATACCTGCAACAGGGCCGCGATGGTGCCACAGGAGTGCCAGAGCATGGGGGCCAGGTCCGGCACCGACTCCCGTTTCTTGCTCAGCTCCAGCAAGGCATTTTCTCTGGTCTCCGGACTGGACAACTCATTGATCCATTGGTAGATCTTCTCCCGGTCCACCTGGGCCAGAGCTGTCACATTAGTAACGGCCTGTAAAGGAAGGAGAGCATCGTCCACAAACGCATCAATTATCCCCGTGCAGGTAATGAAGGTGCGAGGAAAGACACACAAGTTTGACTATCGGCCATTTTGCTAATGATAACAACGTAACGTATTTATCTCGATACATCTCGTGTTTGGGACAACTGGACAATACGCAATCACTTCATTGATACACATATTTGACTATATTATGACAATTATTCATATACACATATTCATTCATTCAAGTAACGTTGACTTAAGTGGTACAGAAGACATCGACAATATTTACATTTTATATAACGTTAGTGGAAGTGTAAAATGATTATATGAAGCTAAAGACAACGTTATAAAATATTTTCTTTAAAAAGGGTGTGCTAATAGGGTTGATACCGCACAACGTTACACTAATAATGGATACTCACTGCTCCCGTCGCCAGCATTCTCTGAAGTTCTCTGGCGTCGCAAAGAGTTGTTAAAACTACTCTATCAGATGAAGTGCGGTTCCGTAGCGAACTAATGTGGCTGCAACAGAACTTGGCGAAACAAACAGGCAGCAAGGACAACTAGCCCGAGCTAGCTGCTAACGTTAGCGTTAAATGTCTTGTCAAATTGTATCCAGTAGTTACGCGCGATCCTCAACATCACAACAAACATAACTTCCCAATAATATTAGACTAACAACACGTTAATATATTCCGTATCGCGAGCAGGCTCTATAAACTAAGTCTATTCATCAAATAACATTATCCAGAGGGTAGTTTCTGTTGGCAATGGAGGCAACCAACCTAAATACAAATCGACAAGATATCGCGAGAGGATGGGAGTCATTCTCGGGGACCATTTCCGTTGTGAATTTTCACATTCCCGCCATCATCGCGCAGTGTTGCGAGGCGTCGTGCGCGGGTCACTGTCAACAACATACGTATTGACTGAGCAGGTGAATGCCGGCAAACCAAACTTTGCGCCCTCGCAGGACCTACGAAGACGTTACTGTGATTTAAAAGTTTCCAGACGACCACGTATCACCGATAGGTAAAGAACTGTGACGCTTTAATCAAACTGTCAGAGTGTTTTCATCACCATATTACAACCAGGCAAATTAGCCAGTTAGCTAGTTCCCGCTAGCATACTAGCCGACTTGCTAATGTCGGCCTCCCCTCCATTCAGCGATGGTAGATGAAGGGACGACATCTATATCCCACGTTATTTGCCCGAGTCGGTTCTTTTTGTGACCGTTCATCTTTTGGTTTCCTAAACTAACGTTAAATAAGGAGCGCTGGTCGCATATTGTCGTGCATTCTCGCTCGCCTTCGCTGCCGCGGTTCTGAATGGCATTTGGTTAGTTTGATAGCTAGTGCACACCGGCGCTACATTGACTCGTATCGGAACTGCTAGCCAGCTAACAAGTGAGTTCCTCCGCTGCACAAAACATTAACCCGCTTCTGTCAAAACGTTGCTGGGAGTGTGTCGTCCACTCTAAAGTGTGCCGTGTAGCTGTTGTGCTGATGAAAGGCTGCATGTGGTGGAGTTTGTTGTGACTTTAAACCAGACCTCAGTAGTAAAACGTTGACCGTAGCAGCTTAGCTTAACTGCGTTATTGTTGGAATGCGTTAAAGCATATTGTTCTTCTAATCTCTATCCCGAATTATTATTATTCTATTTCTTCCGCGCCGCGTTTGAACTGCTTCCTACTTTCAGCTATTAAAATGTTCGGTTCGTTCAGGAGAAAGGTGATGACTTTTCAGCTTTCTAGGTCTTAGAATTGAATTTGTATAAATCATTTAATTTTCAAATCCTCTCTAAACTTAAACTTTCAGCTTTTCCAATCTTTCAGCTACAGACACCATTTACACTTAATTTTTGACAAAAGTTTAAACTATTTTATAAAATAAACTGCGTGTTGAAATCGTATTTACGTTTTTCATAATCACTGATTATGTTTCATTAGTTTTTCAGTCCTCTTCTGAGGAAGGTTCCTTTTTCAGAAAGGCAGGGGTCGGTGGTCGGATCCTCTCCACCGACCACTTTTCACACTCTGCGTCACTCCTTCTGAGATTTACATGGGTTTCTATGTAGAGAGCTGAAGTGAGACATTGAATGTTTGAGGGATCTAGAAGGTGGACAAGGGTCAGAATAAGGTAAAAAAAAATATGGCACCTTTGCCCTCACAGCCACAATAGTTTTTCAGGCTTCATTTTGGATCAAAACGATGCCGTGTTTGTTCTGGTCGGGCTCATATGGGTATGGAATCCCACAATTATTTACTTTTGGCTACAGACACATCAGCCCTTCTTATTTACAATTTGCATTGTTTATCATTGAGCTCCATAGCTGACTGCTGTCACTATGAAGCAATGGCAAAACCCTGGCACTGATATGGTTAAACCATGACATGACAACTAATCACAGATGGTGGGCTTTAAATGACGCACACTGTTGTAATCACATCGTTTGATTTCTTTCTTGTATAGGATTTGTTGATCACAAGTCCCAGCCTCCAAAGTGCACCAACTGCACAGTAAGCCATGTCAACCATAGTGCCCAAACTCTCCAGCGGTGGTGCTGTAAACATCCGCTTGTACAGCTTGGAGTTGGGCTCCACCAGATGGAAAGAGGGAACTTTTGAGATTCTGGAAAAGGAGAACAAAGTCAACCTGTGTATAAGATTCAGCTGTGGCCGAGCATCCAAAACTTTTCAGGTATTGTTCAATTTGTGCATATTCAAAAACTGGTGCAACTGTGTAAACAGCAACCTTTGTTGCACTTTTCATTGTAACAATTTTTTAGATCCAGACCCCTTTTCACTATTTTCAAGAGCACAAAGAACATCTTCGTTGTGAATATTTCAGTAGATATGGATGTCAGCTTTTTGATGGTTGTTTGTTACTAAGATTAAGCCGCCATGACGAGCTTGCAGATATAATTTCAAGGGGTTTGGAGCATTAATGTGAAATATACCAAAATATTTGTTTAGTTTTCTATAAATAATTTTAGCAAAACCATAATCAAAAAAGGAATCTACATTCAGGGTTTATAAATTATTATATCCAAAGCTGATGGGTGACCCGGGAGTTGCTGTTGGATTTGGTGTTTTTTTGAAAGTTTGAAAAACTAATGTAGTATTTGTTTGTCCCTCAGCTAAACCAGAACTTGAAGGCTGTGACTCAGAATGTGAGCCGACTCCAGCTGACTTTAAAGGACAGCAGTACCATCGCCTTTGACAAGATATCTCCGACTTTGCTTCAGAAGACTAAAGAATACCTGGAGAAGCTGAAGCTGGGGAAGCCAAGTAATTATACCACTGCTGATGTTGAGAACTTGCAAAGCTTTGGAGGGTTCTCACCTCGATGAAAACCAAATTAAATTGATTTCTATTCATCTTTACAATCAGGGTTTCTAATTTAGCAGGGTATTTTTTGGTTACCAAACCCCTGATTGCTTTGTTAGAGTTGGGGCTTTGCTTTAGTTGAAGGTAATATTGAATTTGTAGAGATGACAAAAAAGGGCGTCTCTTATATTTCAGTAAATACTTTAATTTTTTCAGTTTGACGGACATATTCTGAGTTAAAGAATGGTCAAATCAGACCAAAAATGAAACTGTTCTGTTACATCTGATTCAAATTCACATTTGTCCTTTATTTTTTGATGAAATTCATCCTAGTCCTGATACTGCATAGCAGCATTGTATTTACATAGTTGTCTCTTCTAAAACTACTTTGGGACGTCTACAGATTACAACAGAACGTTGAACCTCTCTGATGATCTGGCCCCAATTTCATAAAACTTACACAGAACTAATTATTTTTTCAATACTCTCCCTGATGTTTTAGATAATTTCCGGAGTATCATTTAAACATCGCCATTGATTCTTTGTGTTAAAGTCACAAATGTGGCAAAAAGTTACCAATTGACTGAGAAAAAAAATCCAATTTCAACAGACTGTATCTCAATAAAAAATATGTCCAGGTTTTTTTTGGAGAGGGGATTCACACAGACTTAAACTCCAAAGAACAACTGAACTAATTAATTTTTATTTCTCCTGCAGTTCTAAAATCATCCCATGGATGTGCAAACTTCAGTGTGCTTGGGAACCGCTCTGCGAAAAATGAGACCAATTCCTCAGCAGAGAGACAGGTGAGCAAGTAAACCCCAAATGTTAAACTTTTAATATAGAGTGTAAAGTGTACATTCCTGTTTGACTGACAATTCCCTGACGTTTTTCAGACAACACAGAGGAGGCAGAGTGCAGAAGTTAGAGAGGATACACCTCGAAAGCCCCTGGGCAGCCCGAGTAGAGCGGCCTCCACTCCCACTCGCACGGGCCTCTCAGAGAACAGGTATGATGGAAATGAATGTAGCTGTTGATATGCAAATTATGTCATGTGGTCAATTGGATGAGGCGGGGAAGCCTGGCATCTTTAGAGTGGAGCTCATCTACCGATTACAGGCCCTTTGCCGGTATTCCAGGTGGTAATCTTCCTCTATGTCACCGTTTAACTGACACCTGTCATCATTTAAGTCCTCATGGTTTTGCTTTTCTTCCCAGTTTAGAAATCTTCAGTTCAGACCTGTAACATGATTGTTCCGTGTTACTGTTTTCAGGAGTGAGAAAAGAAAGAGACTCTTGAATTCGGAAAGTGACCTGACTGAGGACTACCCCAAGGAAAATGACTCGTCAAGGTAAAAGATGAGCTCAGAATGGGCTTTAGTGGTCCTTTGATGCCCATGGAATGGCCTGGAACCTTTTGTCAGACTCTGTAAATGGGTTTTTGGTATTTCTTTCCTTTCATCTGGTGAAAACAACTATACCAGAATCTTTAATATCCAGATTCACCAGTTGGTTAACATCCAAATATCTCCTTGTCCTTGTCCATAGCAACAACAAGGCCACTTCAGATCCATCCCGGAAGTTTCTACTAAGTTGCAAAGATAAGCTGAAGCAGGCAGAAGAGAACAGGACCCCGGGTAAACTTCCACGGCTCTGCAGCAACACTATATTTATGTTTCTGCTTATGTATGGCATGTATTTACCACTCAGTGCTCACCACAAACTTTGACAAATGGTTGTTACCTTCGTAACCCGCCATTGGCTTTGGCTTGCCGAAACTGTAATCACAGTTGCCATTATTGGTCATTTTTAGAAGCAATTAAGATGCTCAGCGATAAGATGGCGGCTTAATAAAATACACGTAGCCCAAAAGAATAAAAAACCTTACTGTAAACTAGAATGTAAAAAATTTGGAAGAATTAACCTATATATCTAGAATTTATGCTTCATTTGCCCTCAGCTCCACTGGGTTCATCTCCCCTTCAGCCAACGTCGTTCTATGGGAGCCGATCTGTGACTAAGGAATACAGCCAGAGCCACTCTTTCCTGGACAGGTGAGTTTCCGTAGTGGTCGGCTCAAACCCCCCCCCCCCCCCCCCCCCCAGAAAACTTCTACTTCTCCATCAATTCTCGTGTGTCATGCTAACAGTAGTGTTACACAAATGCACATTAATTAAATAGATATACATTGGCTAGTGAGCACTGAAGCTATTGTGTTTGTCAAAATGAAATTGGATACATTTGAGTTGTACAAGTTGACGCATCAAACCTCTTTGGGTCCAGTGATTCACATCTGTCTAAACTTTACTATTCCCCCCCCCCACCACCCCCCAGGCCATCCAGTACAGCTCAGAGCAGTGCAGCCAAGAGAAGCCTCGCGCTGCCCAATCACTCCACTCCCTTTAAGAAGGTACGCACCTCTCTGGACTACGGCGGCTGGAACAAGCAGCGGCCCTCCACTCTGGCTCAGCCTCAGCCCCCACTGCAAGGGTAAGAGTTTGTGAGCCTGGGCAGAGACTGGATGTGTAGAGACTGGATTGCAGATAAGGCTGTTTATACAGGAAGAGAAATGTCTCCCAAAGGCCATATTTTCATTAACGATTTAAACCAAACTATTCACACCTAAGGCCTGGAAGGAGATCTAAAATCCAAGGCCTTAAATCATTAGATTTTTTTCACCCCACAGGTTTTCCAACCTGGGCAACACGTGCTACATGAACGCCATCCTGCAGTCTCTCTTCAGCCTCCCTTCCTTCTCCAGCGACATGCTGAGGCAGAGCATCCCGTGGAAGAAGCTGCCCATCAATGCGTTGCTGAGGTACTGCGTCAGTCTCTGTAGACACATAAGATGGATCTGTGCTTTCGGATTGTTAAAGGGTCTTCACCACCTTTTTATTAACAATTGGTTAATTTGTTAATGGACTGCTTTTTTAAAAATTGGCCTTTTAAAGTGGTTTAAACCTTTACTGCCTGCAGGCGTTTTGCTCACCTTATGGTCAAGAAGGACGTGGGCTGTCCGGAGACAAAAAAGGACCTGTTGAGGAAAGTGAAGAGTGCCATCTCGTCCACAGCTGAGCGTTTCTCTGGAAACATGCAGAATGTAAGATGTCCCTCGAGAATCAATAGTTCAGAGAAGCTACACAAGTGTGTGCACCAATAGATCAAATGTTGTGCCATGTTACACACACACACACACCAGAAAAACTGTTCTTTTGTGTATCCCGTATTTGCTTACAGTCAAAATCAAATCTCTAAAAATGAATCCAAAGTATTAACAAATATTAAACACAGAAATGCACAGCATGTAAGTCCACCCTCTTCAAATGAGTATTTAGTAGTGGAACCGTCTAATAGTATGCGGCCAATGTAGATTGGTACATAACCCTCGCCTTGTATTCATGAACCAGGATGCTCACGAGTTCCTCAGTCAGTGTTTGGACCAGTTGAAGGACGACGTGGAGAAAATGAACAAGAGCTGGACAAACGAAGCAGCGGCGCCCTCGACGTCCTCTGCGCTGTGCGAGGACGGCCCTGACGCCACATCGACGTCACCGCCCACCAAAGCGGAGCTCGGTGATGAGGCGGACACCTCCCGACTCTACACCTGCCCCGTGGCGGTCAACATGGAGTTTGAGGTGCAACACACTATCACCTGCAAAGGGTGAGTCTGCCTGGTCGCTTACCATTGTGTCTGTTATGTATTTGGCAATAACTGATGGGGGCTCTGGGGAAAACAAATGTTCATTCATACATTGTCATTCTGCAGATGTGGAGAGGTAGTGACCAAGCGAGAGCAGTTCAACGACTTGTCCATCGACCTACCGCGGCGAAAGAAAACCCTCCCGCTTCGCTCCATTCAGGATTCTCTTGATCTCTTTCTTAGGGTAAGACCGTCTACACTTTACTCATGAATTTGTCTTTTGTGCACTTTCAATGCGTGTTATATCCATTTAGTAACAAGCCTCAACTACATATGTAACCATTAAATGTGTAGTGATGGATGTTTTTCCTCTTGTAGATGGAGGAAATCGAGTACTCGTGTGAGAAGTGCAATGGGAAATCGGCAACTGTCATGCATAAATTCAGCAAACTGCCCAGGTATTTGTACACACAGACTATTGGAAGTTCAATGCACATTATAAAAGTGTCCCTTCATTCTTCAAATGCTTGCGGTTGAGTTACTTACGGTTACTTCCTGTCATCATTGATCAATCACTAGTGGAGTAAAAGAGGCACTCGATAGACTAAGACTAACTGGTCTGTGATGGCTCTGCTCTCCCTGCAGGGTGCTCATCCTCCACCTGAAACGCTACAGCTTTAACGCTCAGCTGTCGATGAACAGCAAGCTGGGCCAGCAGGTGGTGATTCCTCGATACCTGACCCTGCTGTCGCACTGCACTGAATCCACGAGACCCCCTTTAAGTCTCGGCTGGAGTTCCCAAACCTCCATGTAAGAAATCTCCCCACCGTTAAAGAAAATGTCACATTCTGAATCACCACCCTCCCAAGCTTTTGAAACAATTTTTATTGTTTTTTTTTTTTTTTTTAAGGTTAAGAACGCTGAAAACGTCTCAATTGGTGAACTCCTCCACAGCACCTCTCCGGTAAGTACTGCCAGGTTAATGATGCTAATCCTTTCATATAAAAAAAACAAGTTCATCTGGCGTCCTTACAAGACTATAATGTACTGTATAATGAACTGCCATAAAATGTAATATTAAATATGCTTATTTCAGCTTAATAAATAAACATAACTACCAAAGAATTGTTACAGTAGTAAAAAACAGCAACATGACACATATTTGGCCCACGTGGAAAACATGAGAATGAAAGCAATGGAAAATGGTTAAAATTGCAATGTTGAAGCCAGGGTCTGAGATTGAAGGCCATATAATATATTAATGTCATTTAAATATGATTTACTGTATTTTGGCAGTTTATACTGCCCCTGAGGTTGAACTTCCAATGTCAAATAAAAAGAAGCTCACAGCCATCTCAAACACTAACACAACCACACATGAGCGTAGCCAAACTGATCACGTGACCACAGCTTTGGCAAAGCTCTTTAGTGTTTTGGTTGTGTGTGTAGAAGGATTGGAGGGAAAGTGGCCAGCTGCACCTCTATTCTCTTGGACTCCGACTGTGAAGAAGAGCTTAACAGAAAGGTGAACATGAGCCGCAAGCGACGCCTCAGCAGCTGTCCGCCTGATGACGATGACCGACCCCCGGAGGTAAGCTCTGCTGACCGGCCCGTCAATCACGATGCAGCCTCCTTTTTTTGCGTGTTGCTGTTTTAGACGCGGTCCCGTGTGTCCTCAGAGAGGAGGGGCTTTAGATTCTGCGGACTTCGGTGGCATAAATGATGACGAGATGATGGCAGTCGTGCTGGAGATGAGTCGCCAGGAGGCCGGGCTCTCGGCTGCGCCCGCCCCGGAGGATGAGCCGTCCAGCAGCCCGGACACCGGCTTTGGGGATACAGATGCCCATGACATGGCCTATCATACAGACCTGCTGGAAACAGAGAGCAAACCGCCTTCAGGTAGTCCAACATTCTGGAAAAAGGGGTTTATTTGAGGGGGGGCTGTCCAGTTTTGAGTTTGAGTTTAACTGCGGGATTGTGTGTGAATGTAGTTAAATGTATTATTGCACAAGTCTTGCGACTCTTCACTGACATGTGGCTTTTTGCATTGACAACAAAACCTCAACAACCAAAATGTTTGTCTTAGGCCAAGAAGCATGTTCTCATTAAACTCTGGTAAAAAACTCAGAACTCAGCTGAAAACTCAGCTAAGCAGCTAGTTGTTGCGGTAACTGACTCAAGGTGTCAATGTTGTGCAGAAGTGCTGGATTCCCTGGACTTGACCATGGATGAGAACAAGGAGAACCAGACTCCAGACAGTGTGCAGCAGCAGGGTGAGCTGGACTGGGTCCAGCAGTACAGTCTGGATCAGGAGAGAGAGGAACAGGAGCTGCAGCAAGCTTTGGCTCAGAGCCTCCAGGAGCACGTAAGATCACATGACCTGCTCGCTTTTCCTTCAAACCCTATCCTTGTGATGGTACCTGCATCAAATATGCAAACTAGCAGTAGGAGTTAAGGTAACTGCCCAATAAAAACCTGGTTTGCGTCCTAATAAAATGTGCTTATGCCACCCAGGAACAAAATTGGTGTGAAAGGGCAATGTTGAAATGTCTCAGTGTAACACCATGTCTCGCCCTGCACAGGAGGCCCAAGAGCTGAGGGAGGATGACGATCTGAAGAGGGCCACTGAGCTCAGTTTGCAAGGTACGAACCGAGGTGGATCCAACGTTATTGGGTATGCTGGTGTCATGGACATACAGGACCTCAAATCCTATCCTGACAGAAAGGAGCTGAATAACAATTGAAAGTTGAGCTAAATATTGGAAAGGGAAGACCGGCACGGCGGCTTTTCGATAGGCGTCTCCCAACTTCTGAGCTCATAGATATCGATGAAGGGATTTCATCCTCATTTTGTCTGAAGTGATATCTGTGGGACACAGGAATTGAGAGACCTTAAGTTAAAGCTTTCAGTTGTATACGCTGCGCTAGAAGACGTATAGCCATGATCAACACCTCCTTCTCACCTAACAGAGTTTAACAACTCTCTGCCTGAGTTGCTGTGCTCTGATGAGGATTCTGGCAACGAAGACGTGCTGGACATGGAGTACACTGAAGTGGAGGCTGAGGTCCTGAAGAGGAACGCTGAGGTACCAACGGCAGAATCGTCTCTCTGTGTCTAGTCAAATGAGTTTGTTTTCTTAAACTTTTATATCCTCAATCAACTAAAAAGTGTGCTACAGAGTAACAAATATAATCACTCCATCAAATGAGGAGTAGTCGTATTCATAATGGACACTGAGTGACTTGATTGTGATCCACAGAGCGGAGACGTGGCCAACTCGTTCAGACTCATCAGTGTTGTCAGTCACATTGGGAGCACCTCGTCTTCTGGTGAGCGCCTTTTCTGCTTTTGTCCACAGATGCACAAATACGGACTCTGAATTTGGGTATAGGCGACACCATTATTATTATTATTTTAAGATTTTAGTATTTATTTTAGGTTTGATTGGTGCTTCCCAACCTCAATTTCCTTTTAATTTAGAAAGCATTGCCTAACAGTTGTTTTACAGCTGGTCCTTTTGAAAAATACTGTATAAAAACCATTAAAGGCACCAAATTGAATGTCAGAACATAAGAAAAGCACATCGCCAGGTTCAGTGGTTGTGTGTTAAGATGGATGAACCACTCATGACCTCACAGGAGGAGTGCTCAACATCGGGCAGTACAAAGCTTTGATGTGATTTGAATGAGTGTAGCACTGTGACATCACATGTTATGTATTCTGAAGTGATGGTCACATGGTGGCACAACTTCTCCTCCGTGAGTTCAACTGGTGTCCTATTGGTATTGTGTCTACCTTTTTGGCATACCATGGTCCTTCCATTCCTGATGCGAGTGTCCCCCAATACACTTTGATATCCTCCGTAGGCCATTACATCAGTGACGTGTACGACATGAAGAAGCAGTCATGGCTCACCTACAACGACCTGGATGTGTCCCGCACGCAGGAAGCGGCTGTGCAGCGAGACCGTGACCGCAGTGGATACATCTTCTTCTACATGCATAAGTGGGTCTTTCTTTAATGTATGTAGGATGTGTATTTAGTAAATGGAGTCACGTCTGCAGCTCAATGCGCCTTAATGACAAACAACACACGAGGAACGCTGCTACACGCACACTTTAATTCTTTGGTGGGGACCGTCCGACGGGGGGGGGGAACCACCGCTTGTGAGCGCGTGCTCGCTCCTGTGTGCGCGTCTGTGTGCGCGCACGTGTCTGCCTGCGTCCGTCGGGGCGATGGTGCCGTGAAGGAACGCAGGGAAACACTGACTTAAATAAATAGAAATAGAAGGTAGATAGCTAGCTAGCCGCTGTAGCTACACAAGCGCTAGGCTATTGTCTGCAGCGGTTCTCGGTACCAACCCTAATGTTGTGCCGTGTTTTTTCTTCAGGGACGTCTTCGAGCAGCTGTCTGAAATGGAGAGACCTGGAGCCAGCGCCCCTCTGGAGGGAGGAAGGAACGTCCTGCAGCCACTCTGAGAGGGACACGTCCTCAGCTTAACCCACAGTAGCTGGAGCTCTCCTCTCAACAACAGAGTACTACTGATTGCCGTCCTCGTTTTTTGGTAGTATTCAGGCACTTTCCACAACCACACGCTAACTGCTCTGCTAAATTAGCGCCTGTAAATGCTGGCCCAAAACTTTCCAGACTCTTTTTAAAATGCCAGAAATACAGTTAAAAATGTTAAGTGGATCAAATTTGTTCTCCATCTTTTTGGGGCTGGAGTTTTTCTTTAGCTATGATTTCTATCAAACCCTTTTTGTAAAGTTTTCTTTGTCTCTAACCGTTAGGTCACATGCAATTACCAAACACCAGATGCTACTGGTGTTTCATAGATTGTATCTTCTGCAGACCCTTTCTTTCCCATATAAACTAAATAAAGATATATTCTATGTTGGAGTATAAGCTATTATAGAGTTAGAGGGGTGTTGTATTTAGCGGGTACATTTGGTGCAATATTTATGTTTTGGCTTAATCTGGTCAATTTCGAATCAGCTTTCTGTCAGAGTGTGTGGCTTTTTTTGTGCTTGACTTATGAACTACTGTGTGTGTGTGGGTGGTTGTGTCTATTATAGATTTGAAAGACATCAGTAAGCATAAGAAAGCCTGTTTTTACTGAGTAGATGTTCAGTAAAGAGTACTCTATTCTTTGGAGATTTTGACTGTGCCTCCCAGAAAAACTTTTATAAATATGTAAACAAGCTTTACTTTGAAATATGTACAAACTTTTTGCTTTTGAATATGTGCAAGTACGGCTGTCCTTGATAAAAAGCCAACAGATTTTCTATTTATTGCAACATATGGTTGATATGTTAATTAACCCAGCGAGATATGCTGAGGGAAAACACCAATTAATACAATAGCTCCAGGAAAGACGGCTATAGCCTTTAAATTCCCCATCTTTATGTTTATGACCAGTATTTCACACCATAGACCTCAGTTAACCCGCTTGCTTTTTGACTACGCACTGGTTTGGCAGCTGTTTTGTTTTTCACTGTAAAAATTGAAATCACATTTCAGTAGACCGTGATCGATGTGCAATGTTGAAGTACTCAGACCACATCAAATCATTTCCTTCCCTCACAAGCAAATCTACATGAAATCGCATCGTAAAACATGGACACATTGATGTTTAAGGAAGTGTGCATCATTATACTGGAAGAATTCTGTTTCATACCCGTGTTTATGTCACTCTTTGAGTTTTGAAACATGGCTCTTTCCTGAATGCCCCGCCCCAATTCCTGTGTAAAGAGGGTAAAATGTCTTTGTGAAGTGAAAATGAAAAGCTTGTTTTCTACCCTTCATACACAGCTGACTCTTCCTGAAGCAGATTTTAATAAAATATTACAGTGAAAGTGCACAGACTTTTTAATTTGATGTTTAAAACAACCCACACATCCCATTTTTGAAAGCATATTCAGTCAAACTGCGGTGTGTCTACTGCCAGCTGATTAAAGTCCTTAAAATCAGTAGCGTGTGATTGCTCAGACAACATGACGGTGAATCCAGTGCAGATGGTGACATCACTCCCCGTAGTGCAAAGGTTCAGGCAGCAGGTGCTCTTCACCTGTCCTGAGCGCATCTCTTCATCAGGGGCTCCAGGTTCCTCCCTGTGAGGCGGTTGTACTCGTTTAGAATGTAACTTTCCTTCTGCAGCATCTGGGAAACAATTTACATTGTTTATTTACAGTGTGACAAAACACTCAAGACTTTAAATAGACAATTTTGTGTTTTTCTTTACTAAAAAAAAAGTATATAAACAAGCAATTTATTCATATAGGTTTCTTCAGCTGGTTTGAACCCATTTTACAGTTAAAGGACCAGTGCTTCCACATTTCAAAGAAACCTCCTTTTGTTACCTCGAACAATATTTGTAACCATGATGGTTCCCAAATGTCTGCCTCACACTTATTTACCAAAAAGGATTTGGTTTTTGGGTATCTAATCTTTAAGAGGATTTTAATTGTATAATTTATTATTGCTTTCCCAAAAGTGTTGCCATTACTTGGAATTAACCCACAGACTGGCCATGATAAACCTTTACTCGTTTAGTAAAAGAATATTTATATATATATGTTCACCAAAAACTTGTCACTAATGCGTGTGGACAGAAACCCCCAAACCATCTCCATCTCCATGGCTACATACCATCAAGTAAAAGATTAGTGAGAAACGTTCCTTTGGATTTACGACATACTGACCTCAGTCCATTCTTCCTCCGTCTCATGTCTGTAGCCCAGCAGGTGACAGATGCCATGTGCAGTGACAACCTAAAACATGAGGCAGAAGAGGAGCTCTTGATGTCACTGCACACATACATCATTCGTTAGATGTTAATCATGGAACAGAATGTCACTGTAAATATGCAGCAGGGCCGAGATCCTCCTTCTGCCAGTGGCAAGCGACGGCAAGTCTGTGGCCCTCTGTCAACATGCCTTCCTGTGTGGACTTTGTTCTCTTGGACATACGTGATAACAGTAAAATACTTAACAGTCAAGAACTGAATTAAAACGTATTAGCAAGACAAGTTGACATGGTGACGTCATCAAGTACCCGTGAGTCTATTCTCGCGGGAACGCAAGTCCGTCCTCGCCGTCTTAGGTGTTGAGAAAGTGCCCGCTGTGGCAGGCAGTCGGGTTTTTACCAGAAACGGCTGTTTGTAGACAGGTCAGCTGCCGTAAAGATGCCTTTTTATTTTATTTGAGACGCCTGAGCCCCTGTTTACTTATAATCAGGAGCGTTAAACTAATGTCAGCTTTGTTACCAGATACGGTCCACTTGGATCTGTCAGGGTGGGGGTGATGGTGGAGATTGGGGTGGTCGATGGCGGCGGGTTCTGTGTGGGGGAGCCGAGTGTCCGCGACAACCCCCCCGACCCGCAGACCCTCACCCCCCCACCCCACTCACTTGCCACAAGGAGGATCTCGCTGCCTCTCTAAATATGAACACATGAGACTAGGTGGTTTGCAATAACAAGGTTGAATATGAAACACAAGTCTGTGAAATCAGCCACAAACTGCACTGGACCCTGAACACCTCAACATGGCGTGGAGGCCGGCAGATACTCACGGCGAGGGTTCCATGCAGATCCAAGGAGTCCTCTTTACACTGCTCCATCACAAACTCCACCCCCAGGAAAATGTCCCCAAGGTTCAGCTCATCTCTATGAAAGGGGCAAGGCAGCTTACCAGGCCTCAGGTCCTACAGAGACATGCATATACATTTAAGCTGTGATCGGTACAGGAAGTGACCCCATGTGACCCCCCCCCACACACACACCAGTCGAGATGGAATATGTAACGTTAGTGTTGGACCAGTTCATACTTTTAGGAGCATTCTGTCTGTTATTCATATTTACCTCGTAGAATGGAAATGAGAGGACATCCGTGGGCACGTTTTTCTTTCTGTAAACGTTGTTAATGTGCTGAATTCTGTGATTATCCACGCAAACGATGCCCAGGTCAAATTTATGGATCCCCAGAATGTGCCTCAGCGTTTCAACGTCCTTGCGCAGTCTGGCGCGGCGAAGAGGCACCACCTTCTGGAGATTCCGCAGTACTACTCCCATTGGAAAATACGGCGTACAGAGAGGGGAACGGCTATTCAAAAGAACTTGGGACCCAGACACGAATAACCCACCTCAGATGACGGCCGCCATTTTCAATTTAACTGATACTTCTGTTGTAGCGAGCTCAAGAGATCGGTTGGTCAGCTTTGCGTTAGTCGCGAGCGATGTCCAGCCATTCCGGGCAGGCGGAATTCAAGGTGACACCGCAATAACAACACGGACGACTTCAAACGGATTATTTAAGCTTTATCTGTGTTTTTCAAGAGGAGTTCAGCATGTCGTGTCGTCTAAGGAAAGCGGTCCCTCATTTGAGCAAAGAATCGGCCGCAACGTTGGCAGTAGCGGAAATGGATGTAACGTCCAACGGGGACACAATTAACTGTCGGACCGGAAGCGGATGTCAGAAAATGGGTTTGAAAGCGCACCACTTGTCAATATATTTGGCAAACTAACGCAAACTCTGAAAGGTGAGACTTTTGTCGTGTCATCGGTGCGTTAGTTTTTCAGGACTTTTGTTGTGACAACGCGACATTTTGAAGAGCCATGGATAGGCCCTTGCTACGCTAACTTAACGATGTTTGTGTTGTTAGCTCATGCTAGCTGCCGAGCCAATTCTTTGTATTCCTTCCTGACATCGTAGCATGCCGTTGACTGTAAACGTGATAGAGCGTCACACTGAAAAACTCCAGAGACTGAATCAGTCTTGTACATTTCTGCAGCTCGAATGCCTGGACAAAGACCGTTGTTTTTACACCAGAAAACCCAAGGATTCTAGACATCTGCTAGTATTTGCGCCATGAATCCATCCAATCCTTTTGGCAGTCCCCAAAGTGGAGCTTTCCAAGCCCCGAGCAACGCCACGAAGACGGCCTTGTTCCAGTCGTTTGGGTCGCAAAGTTCCAGCAACCAGCCCCAATCTGCGGGCTTCTTCCAACCATCAGCGTTCGGGCAGCCCTCCGCCTTGAGCCAGGCCTCGCCTCATGGGAGCAGCCTCTTCGGACAGCCGCCCTCGCTGCCCGCAGGAGGCCACGCTCCAGCATTCGGACAGCAGCCTTTAGGAATGAGTGGCTCGGGCTTTGGTGGTAGCTCTGCTCCACCATTTGGACACACAGGTGAACCTGGCCAGAGTTCCGTGTTTGGCCAGACGCCTTCATTCGGTCAGCCGTCTGCGTTTGGGCAGACTGCGGGTTTCAGCCAGCAGCCCCCCCCCGGGTTTGCAGCTTCCCAGATGGTTTCTAGCTCGTTGACTGCTTCAGGTCAACCTCAGCCAATGGGTTTTGGACAGTCCGTTTTTGGACAGCCATCATCCACCAGTGTCCCCGCCGGCGTGTTTGGGAGTGCTCCGAGTGTGACCCAGAGCCTAGGCTTTGTTTCCTCCACTTACAGTTTCAAGCCAGCAAACGAGGCCCTGTTCAAACCCATCTTCAATGCAAGCCCTAAGCCCGCCAACCCCCAAACTACTGCAATGTCCAGCTCACCTTTTGGCAGCAGTGGGTCCCAGACCAGCTCCAGCATCATGAGTAGCAGCACCAACGCCGCCGCCACTGGCTTCTCGCTGTCTACCGGGGACACGTCTGGGCTGCTGGGCTTCAGCTTCTCTCAGCCCGCCGCCGCCCCCTCAATGTCCGCCCCGACCAACACACTCACAACGGGCAATGGCGGCGCTCCTTTGAACACGCTGAAGTTCACCTTCTCCCAGCCGGCGGCTCCCTCCAGCTCAACCACTAAGGGATCTACGGCCGAGCCCACCACCCCGTCGTCCTTCAGCTTTTCAGCCAAAGATCTCCAGCCTCAGACGAAAAGCCTTTTTGGCGCTGGTCCGCCCCCAGCCTACGGCGACGCCAGAGCGGAGACGGGTACAGAGGGGAAACGGAGCAAGCCTGAAGGCCCGGGAGAGACCAGTGTGTTTGCACGACTCGGAAAAGCCACCAAGCGAAAGGAAGATCTGACGCCCCCCAGCGCTGTCCCCGAGAATTCTGCCACAGGAGCTGAGGAGGAAGAGGAGGGGGAGGAGAATGTTCCAGCTGAAGAAGATTCACCAAGGCATCCTTCAAAGAGGCCCCTAATGAGGTCCCGTGTGCCACCATTGGGTTTATTTGGGAGGGCATTAAGCGGTCTCCGCAGAGAGGTCACAAAGGAGTCTGACCCACCACCAACCAAGAGGGAGGAAACGGAGAAGGAAGATGTTCCATCTCAGGGGGACGACGTACCTGCTGCACCTCCAACGGTGCAACCACTGACCAGGGAGGCGCTCGAGAGAGCAGGAGAGTCAGGTAAGACATACAAATAATACACGCTGCAGTGTTTCCCCGACCATTATAACAGCGGGGCGCCGTCGTACCGTTAGCTGGTCAGCGCCCCCCCCCCCTCCCTCCTGGTCAGCCGACTCGACTACACCCCCCCCCCCTACGCTGCTGTGTCGCTTACATTTTGTATGAAGGTGTATGAATGTTTTTGAAACTATTTGCACTAGAAAAGGCAACTCAACATGATACTTTTTTGTATATGGTTTAGGTTTAGTCACCTTTTCTTTTCCTAGTTGTAAGTCCTCCACACCTGTTTGAACGCTTACAATTTACATTATAATTAGTGTGAATAATAGTTATCTGGGCTATTGATGAATTTCACCAAAGATTGAACATGTCTGTCACTAGTGTTTCTTGCTGAACTGCCAGTACATCTTCTACATATCTTTGATTGCATTGTACGAATATGCTCATGCTTTCGTTGTCTTTAACCCTCTCTAAACTCAGCAAATGCAACCCCAACGAGACGCAGGCAGAGCTCGGAGAGCCTGAGTGGCATGTCGGTCACCGACTGCACCATCATCCAGTGCAGGAATGTGCCCCCCAACCTCAACAGGAAGGACGTCATGGAGAAGCACTTTGGCCGTTACGGCAAAGTCCGCAGGGTCCTGTGCCAGCCTGCCAAGAACCTGGTCAAAGTGCACTTTGAAGACCACGTGAGTCGACTCTATGCTAATTACCAGCGGTAGCGCTCGCTTGCCATACGTGGCATGATATTAACCCGTTGCCAATCCTGCTCCCTTCGTAGCTTAGTTCTTTTCTCTCCGTTTACTACATTGAATTGTGTGGGTCAGAGTGTCCGCTAGTTACCCGCTATTTCCTGTTCTTTGTGGCCAGTTTGGAGCATCCACAGTATTCAGAGTTATTCTTCTCTTTCTTACTCCTCAGACTTAGTCTGCGGCACCAATGACCTTTTCGACTGAGCTCATAAAGTTTAACTCTAACAGTTAGCTAGCTTAGCCGCTAATCTTGATGTGTACCTTTCTTATTTTGTTTCTGTTAACTCTCTTTCAGGCATCAGCGGCGAGGGCAAAGAAGAGAGGAAAACAACTGCACAGACATGAGATCGCTATCCTTTGGCAGAGGAAGAAGCAAAGTAAATATTTTGCGTGCTTGTGACGGTTGAATTAATAATTATTAGTGAAATAATTGCTTGCACCCAACTGCAAGTTGCGCTGCGTTGATAAAATGATTTAGTGGTTCTTTCAATATTACCTTTTCTAATTATTTTCTGTGAATCACTGTATTGCTTTTTGTGCATCAGGTCCCGAGGACAAAGGGAGCAGACGTGCATCAGGAGAGGAGGAGGCAGAGGACACAGAGTCCAAGTCCGCCTCCTCCTCCCCACTCAGAAAACCTGCAGTCAGAGGTCCTCCAATGAGCAGTTTGATGAACTTCAATCGCAGGTACACATACACACGAGTCATTATAACACAGATTTTACATATAAACTGTCTCGGACCAATGCCTTCCCTAAACGCAGTGGAAAGAGTCGCTGCACAGAAAGAATAAATCACTATTTTCTCCCAATTACAGTGCAAGCAAACGTCCCTCCTCCCCGTTATTTTGGCATTTTTATCTGCTGGACCCTCCGCAAAAGGAGGCTGTGATGTTTTTTTGTTGTGTCTTTTCATGGGCCAGTTCTCCGGTAAAGAAGTCTCCGTTGGCCAAGTCTCTGCAGTTTGACACTGAGCCCCAGAGGGAGAGCCTCGGATCGGAGCGCCCGGTCCCCTCCTCGCTGCTGCACCTCGTGGGTCAGGTGGCAGAGACCGCCGAGGACAAGTTCCGCCTCCTGGAGCAGAGAGACAAGGTCCTGCGTCAAGGTCATTGCAGCAGCTCTCCCACCAAACCGTTGCCGTCTTTAAAGGGATAGTTTGGAACATCTAAACTGCCCCTTTTTTAACATGAGAGACATTCTAACTGAGGGCATAATGTGTCCACACAGGTCGGCCCAAGAGGACGGACCTGGACCTGTCTAAAGTGTTTGTGGGGACCTGCCCTGACATGTGTCCAGAGAAGGAGAGGTTCATGAGGGAAACCAGGAAACAGCTGAGCGTTTTCGAGGTCGTCCCAGATACTGAGATGGTAACGTCCTTCATACTTGCGCTCCACATTCAGGCTTCTTTTTCTTTTTCGGGTTTTGTTATTTGCGTTATTCTCTAGCTTGTCATCAAATGGAATGCTTATACATGGGTGCAATAAGATCATATTGTAGGTACATTACAGGCATATTGTACAACTCATGAAAGATAATGCAAGTGGAAGCTTCCACGTTCAACAAAGACCGGAGCGAGGTCTGCAAGAAATGAAGTGGCCTTTTGTCCCTGAACCAGGTGGACCACTCGGCTGCCATCAAGGAGTACAGCCGCTCCTCAGCGGACCAGGAAGAGCCCCTGCCCCATGAGCTGCGGCCCCTGCCCGTGCTCAGCATGACCATGGACTACCTGGTGACCCAGATCATGGACCAGGGCCATGACAACTACCGGGACTGGTACGACTTTGTCTGGAACAGAACCCGCGCCATTCGCAAGGTAACGGCCTCCTTCCAGCGACTTGTGTTTTATCTTATTGTTAAAAAAACACACTGCGGCTGTTTTTGCAAACCTGAGATGTTTGATAAGTGGTGCCGTGTGTCTGATTCCTTCCTCTATGAACCCTTGTAGGACATTACCCAGCAGCACCTGTGCTGCCCTCACACGGTGTCTCTGATCGAGAAGTGCACGCGCTTCCACGTGCACTGCGCTCACCACCTCTGCGAGGAGCACATGTCGGCTTTCGACGCCAAGATCAACAACGAGAACATGACAAAGTGCCTCCAGAGCCTGAAAGAAATGTACCAGGACCTGGCCATGCGTCAGGTCTACTGCCCCATGGAGGCGGAGTTTCGCCAGTACAACGTGCTGCTGAAACTCAACGACGGTGACATCCTTCGGTCAGTCTGCAGGAGCACACATGGACCTTGTTGTTGAAATGATTCGTTTACGTTTTCTATGTTTCGCGGCGTGTTTGTTTGCATCCATTGCAAACGGTAAAGAAATATCTTCCCGCCCTTTTCTACGCAGGGATGTTCAGCAATTCCGCGACGAGGTGCGTAATTCCCCGGAGGTAAAGTTGGCTGTGCAGGCGTTCACTGCAGTCAACAGCAACAACTTTGTGCGCTTTTTCAAGCTGGTGAAAGGAGCCTCTTACCTCGCCAGCTGCCTCCTGCACAGATACTTCAATCAGGTGGCCGACGGGTTCCTTCATTGATTAACAAAACGGAGAAAACCTTCAACTCTGCAATTTATGTTTGTTTTGTTTTTTTCAAAATGTGTGTTTATACGTACAGGTTAGAGCCAAAGCCTTGAGCACCTTGAACATCGCTCACACTACGGGTCCAAGGTCGACTGCGTTTCCAATCGAGGACATAGTTCGGATGTTGATGTTCCGAAACACTGGAGAGGCTTCTGACTTCATCCAGCAGTACGGCCTCAACGTCAACGAAGGGTGGGTGTCTCCTGTGTTCATGTATTCATTCAGGTTGGGCATGCCTACATTTCATTGTGCTGATATCCGTCATTCAATCATTTACATTAGTCTTGATCATCAGGCCCAAATATTTGTTGATTTCTCAGATCTTTAATCCGTTTGTTAACCTAATGTCACTTTTTTATGGAAACCAATGATCTGTATACGGAGTGCTAGGGGGATTTGTTTTTATGTCTGGATAAAGGTTGGTTTTGTAACCAGGGAAATAAAATCATGAGAACATGTGTCAATCTAATGGAAAATAGTAAAAACGACTATTTTGAAGCGTGCTCATAAGGCTGATACAAAATAATACGTGATTATATATATATATATATATATATATATTATATTATATATACATTTTTGTCCT
Source organism: Pungitius pungitius (assembly GCF_949316345.1). Classification (NCBI taxonomy): domain Eukaryota; kingdom Metazoa; phylum Chordata; class Actinopteri; order Perciformes; family Gasterosteidae; genus Pungitius; species Pungitius pungitius. The sequence continues at coordinate 20,620,115 of NC_084909.1, forward strand.
TAGTGGTCTCAGTGTATAATAAAGTTTATTAGGGACTTCATAGGAGCTGAGGTTAGAGTTCCAGACTTTGAAGGGAAGAATTGACACTGCTTATGTCAACTATTCACAGGTATTGATACAGTTACTGTTAACCTTATCCACCTTTTGTGTTATTGCTTATGTCCATCTGATATATACGTTAATACCTTTAATTAATATTGTTCACAGTGTGGTTGAGCTGAGTCGAGTAGCCTTTCAGGAGCCAGATCTTCCTTTGTCCCAGAAGAAGTCCGAAGTCATCCTCACGAAGAAAGCCGTGCTGGTTGGAGAGGTGGTGAATGGGGGCCCCGTCTCTAACCCTCCCCAGCACACTCCAGTCTGCAGTTTTGACTCCCAGAACCGGTATCGCGGGGAAGGCCCTCTGGATGAGCCCACTCCAAGCCAATTTAAAGGTAATTACTCAGCATTGTTAGGATGCAGAGTCGAGGAAAAACTGTCAGATCTATTTCCTGCTGCACTGTAGAGCCACTGAAATGCCTTTTTATTGAGAAAAAGAAACTTCACTTCCATATAAACCAGAGGGCTGCCATAAAATAATAAAATGTGCGTAGGGTTCGCTTTGGTTACATATTAATGAGGTGTGTTTTTTTTAATGTCCCCAGGTATTTCTGTGGAGGTGAAGGTACCACCAAGCGTTGGGTTGATGACTCGGGTCATTCCAGACACACCCGCTGCATTTGGGTTGCCCCCCGCGGATGAGACCGGGGAGCCCAGCGGGCCGTTCGGCGGCCGCCAGGCAGACGTCCAGCAGCTGTTCCAGCCGATGCCCCAACCCGCCAAAGCGCCGTCACCTCCCCCCAAACCCCGACCGGTGTACAGCAATGAGGTGAGCAAGATCTCTCCGGCTCTTTATGCCAGGCTACATGAGAGGGACCACCTGGTGTGTCGTACATTTGGTGATGGAGAAGCGGTTCATTTGTACTAGCGCACCTGTAGTTACTTTGCGGACCAACTCCAACATTAAAGTACAATAATAAACCTGCAATACTTATCAGTTAAATATATTATTATTGCATCATATATTGCTTGTTTTCCCACCAAATGCCAATTGCAATGTTAAGGTTGAGTCTGAAATTTAAACTATTAATAGCTTAGTCGAGGAGGGATATTTTTTCAGATTCTCTTGCAAAAAAGGCAAAACCTCCCCTAGTTTCAGTTTCTTATTTGATCAGGAATCATGGTATATGCAGCTCTTGTTTGTTTTTATATGATTGTAAAATCAATGTTTTCGACCAACAACACAGGTTTCTGCACCATGAGCTTTAGCAGATGTCTGCATGTGCATTATAAACTATTCCCTTACACCTCATTGAACAAAGAATTGAACAAGCAGAATTGAACGGCCTTAAATGTAATCCAAAAAGCTGGGTATTATTTACATGTGCTTGAAGCAGCAATGAACTAGACTTGGAGTTTAGGTTTGACACCAGCTGTACTGTTTTTCCTGCAGGACATTGCAGCTGAGCTGGACTGTGTGATCGAGGAGGTGGTTGGAGCAGCAGTGAGGGAGGTGGCAGATGCAGGGGCCAGCTACGCCGCAGCAGCTCTTGCGTAAGTTCAGTGGCTTTGTCCATTCAGCTTTCTCCTTACATCACTTCTTCAGTTATCAGAGATGATTGGATTACAGTGTGACATTTTTTTTAATGTATTCATTTGACCAACTTCCTGTGCTGCAGGCAGAGCGGTGTGCAGGTGGAGTCGATGGTGAGTGAGGTGTTGGGACAGATGCTGCAGGAGATTTCCTCTGCCGAGATCAAGCTGGAGCGACAGCGCGTCGCTGACGAGAAGCGCACGCTCGAAGAAGCCAGGTTTGTTACTGCTGCTGTGCTGCTACACTCATCATCTGCTCTGACCCAAAACACAGGAGAGAAAATATTCTTTTGTATGTTATTCACAGCATCAGGCTGTGTATGTGATGAGGTTAGATTTAGCAAAGTGAAAGAAAAACAATATCAAACCAGAGATTGCAGGGCAGCAACTTCTACATTTTCTGTACAGCACCAATAATCTTGATCAGTCATCACATTCTCATATCTGGCCTATTATCAAAGTAGCTTTTTTGGCCCCATTTCCTTCTCCATGTGTGTCGGTGCCAGGATGAGGAGGCAGGAGCAAGAGGCCTTCCTCGATCAGTTCAGCTTCTCTCTGTGCAAAGAGCTCATCTACCAAGTGTTGGATGAGACCATCGAGGAGACCGCCACCTCTGAGATTCAGTAAGTTGAATGTCCTCCGGGGGCCCACTATGAGTTGCACTGACTTTAAACCCCTCTCCCTCCCCATTATTCAGACAGGCAGTGAGAGAGAAAGCGGGCCGAGTCGCTAAATGCACCGAGCAGGTCTGTACTAGTCTAGTCGAGGAGACGTTGAATGCAGACATTGCGCTGTTGGTTGAAGACCTCCTTGAAGCTGAGCTGCAACGCATTCAGAAGTACATCAAAAGGTGAGCGCCTGGGCAATCTATCGGCCATCATGTGAAACCAAGCACCGCCATGAAACCCAAGGTCACTTTGCCCGGCCAAATGGTTTCAATAACGGGCCACCTTCGATCTGGTCCTGGTCTGAACCACCAGGTGGCGCGATGTGGTAGCGGTGCGCCGGCGGCTGAAGAGACAGATGAGAGGTTTCCCTGCCGCCCCCTGCTGCGTGGACCCTCGATTCAAAGTGAGGGCTCTGGCTCCCAGCGCCCCCGAGCGGACCTCCATGGCAGATCTGACCCGTGGCTTGGTCAACCTGGGAAACTCCGGCACCTTGTCCCTCTCCAGCACCAGGTATGTGCTTCTCCAAGTGGACTTGTTCTCACACCATGTCTGAGGAACATGTATTCATTTTCTATTTTCCCCTAAAGACTGTTGAGAATGAGGGAAGAAGCGATCCACCAGATGAGAGTGCACTGCTACTATCAACAGCTGCTCGAGTAAGTCGACACAAGTTTATCCGCTCGGGTCGACGTCATGAAGCAGCATTTGACCTGTTTTTGGCTTTTCTCTCAGTGAGAGAGTGTGGGAGCCTCTCGACCTGCCGGCTCTGGTAACAGAGAATATCCCCAACCCCCATGACCGAATATTCTGGAAAGCTGTTCTCCTCCTTCCCAGCGACCACCACAGTGTAGCCAGCTTGGCCGACAGGTAAGCAGCAGGTAGAGGTTTGACTTCCTTTGAGGTGGGATTGGATGTCTTCTCCTAGAAGGCCACTTTTTTGTTTTTAATTGTCCTCTCCTGTGTCTGTCGTCCTTAGGATCCTGTCAGACTGGCTGGAGGTGAAGCTTGGTGGCGGCAAAGGGTCGGAGGTGAGGGAGGAGCTGGATGGCAAACTGCAGACCCTCTGTGTCACCAACACACTCCGGGATGAAGGACAACGCACTCACAAAGTCCACATCAGCATCAAGGTAGACTGCAGCCGATGACTTCAGTCAAATGCAAAACCAAGACATCAACAAAGCTGATAATTGGGCTGGATTTATTCTTATTTATTATTTGTGGAGTGCCATGGCCCTGTGTAGCGTGGTGTTTTCTGAGCAGTCTTCTGGGTGGTGCCACCTCCCCCCCCCCAGGCATCCAGAGGCCCTCTCACCGAGGACGGCCTGTCCAAAACGGAGGAGTGCTGTGATCTCCAGGGGACGGCAGCTCTGATGGTGCTGCTTCCCGCCCTGCCCATCATGGACGCGGGTGACGACGATCAGGACGTCCCTCTGCTGTCGGCTCTGCTGCAGCTCAAGCAGCTGCAGCAGGCCAGCGCGTGGCACTGCCCGCTGCCGCTGGCCCTTCTGGTGCCGGGGCCCGAGTGCGCCATCGATGCACAGAAACTCCAAGAAGGTGAGAAATGACCCCAATGATGAAATGAAAGGAGACGCTCTATTCTACAGTTTCTAGTTTGTATTCCCAATGATCACCAAACACAAACTGGGATTGTGGTTTGATAATAGAATGCAAATTCATAATTGTACAGTCAACAGGAACAGTATCTGAATTAATCTGGAGTAAATTGATTATCTTCCTCTCATGGTGCCTCCTTGTCCTTCAGCCCTGATGCTGCACACATTGGTCCAGGAGGGCATGATATCAGAGTACACCTTCTACTTCATACCAGAGACCACAAGTGACCTACAGGGATCCAAGCAGGTACATTAACATGGATACTGACATAAAAACACTCTATTTTAATATAACTACTTTCTGGGATTTCATTTGGTTGTGTTGAAGTGTAATTACTTAAAAGCTGGTGGATATTGTGGTGAGTTTAGTAGCTTTGTTGCAAGTGATCTCCACCCCCCCCCCCCCCCCCCCCCCCTCTCTGCCTGTTGTGTGTCTGCAGCTCAGCCAGGCCACACGGTGGCTGCTGGCTCGTGCTCCGCCTCCCTTCCCGCTCTCCTGTCAGACCCTGGTGCAGCTCGTAGAGGCAGGTTTGAGTCGTGAATTCAGCCCCAGAGTCCACGCTCACCGCCAGGAGCGGGTCGCCGCACGCCTTCCCTCCCAGAGCCCCGTGCCCGTCATCCACTTGTACAACGCCGTCTTGGCTCACATCGCTGACAAAGTGACGTCCCGGGATCTCTCCAGACTCTCCTGGCCACCAGGAGAGTTTTGCTTGCATGATACCCAGGAGTTTATACCTCATCTGGGTTGGAACTCTCCCCAGCACCAGAAATGGTTGCGTGAAGTTCTCCTCAGCCTGCAGCTGCCACAGTGGGAGCAACCGTGTACTACAGGTCAGGTTTAGCTATTTAGTGCTGCAGATTTTCTATTCATGCTCCAGTTACTGTGCAGCATAAAAAATAAACCAATGAGTCCATGCATTTTATATCCGGTTATTATCACTCCCTTTCTCTCTAGACTCGTGGTCTGCTCTCTGCTCCTCCATCTTCCGCTACGCCGCTCAGATCCCAGTCTCTCAGCGCAGTCAGCCGCTCCTAATGTCGCAGCTGGAAAACATGCTGGAAAGGGTCAGACTTCAGAGCCTTCAGAGCAGGACCCGCACATCCAGCAACTGGGAGGACAAGGGCGCGTGTCCCGCCTTCACTCAGGTTCCTTGGGACGACGTGGTGGTGATTTGCATAGACCACAAGCTGAAAGACTGGAAGGTCCCCGGACCACCCGTCTGTGAAGGTGAGGACGTTCTCTGGGAAAACAATTTGACTGTCATTGGGGATAAGAACCATTTTCCTTGCTGTATATTGATGATGAATCACGTGAGGTTATTCTTTGTTTTGTTTAAGATGCCGTGACGGATGACGGGGAGATCCTGGTTTACCTCCCCGCAGAATCTTTGAAGGGTTTCCAGCCCCCGGAGGAATGGACCCAGTCCATCAGACGAACACACCGACAGAAGCAGCAAGAGACGGAAGGGTGAGAAACAGACTGTGCTTGGTCCTTTGGTTGTGGAAAGGATACGTGAGGCTCAATCACGCTACTCCTCCTTTGCTTTCTCCTTCCTCAGGGCGGAAGCAGCAGCGTGGGCCAGGCCCAGCAGTCTGTCCCTCAGACAGAGGTTGTTCAGCAGTGTGGTCGAGCCTCTGGAGGGCCCGGCGGGCCCACTGGACATCACGCACACTCCCACAGCACCAGAGCTGGTGGCACACAAAGTCCTCAGCAGTTTGGAAAAGGAGAAGGCTGAAAGCAAAAGGTGCATCACAGCACTTCTGCTCAAAGTTTCCATTTCATCCAGGATTTGTGCTTTGGGGATTTGCTATTTTGATGGATGACGTGTGCTCGAATACTAAATGATTAACTTCATAAACCACGTAAACTTTGGTTTGTAATGTTTGCCATAAAATGATCCACAGTTTGAGAGCCGTGTTTAACTCTAACTTCTGTCCACAGGAGCACGGAGCAGCTTCAGCGCTGGTTAGATGGGGGCTCCTTGGACTACCTGTCCACGCCTCTTTTTATTCCATCCTCAACTCTGTTGTCGATGCCCACAGCTATAAGGCGTGCACCGTCAGCCGCTATCACACAGGTATGACATGTCCCCCCTTTGGAGGAGTGTTGCCACATGATGGCGTCTTATTTGTGGCTGCAAAGGATAAGATAACAAAATTGTGCAATTGGTGCAATCACAATTTACATGAATCCAACATTTCTCTTGCTGTGACTTTCCAGGAACCGGAGCCGGATCATCTGTGGGACAAAGCAGATCGCTGTAAAACAAGGCCTCTATCGATGGAATGGCAACTAAAGGAACTCGAGCGACAGATTTTGGCGAGCCATGAGGAAGAATTGGCCTGCAGACTGAAGCTGAGTGGTCTGCTGAACATTGTTGATGATTGATGAACTGGAAAAGAAAAGGAAATGAGTACTAAAGACTGCCTCTGGCTGGGATGAGAGACTGCCATGGTATCTGCTGGGCTCAGGGCATACAGAGTTTGCTATTTTTCTATACATTGTCTTACTATATTGATTTTTGCATAAACCTGATTTTTCTTAAAATGTGTGAACATATCTGGGAAGACTAATCTTCTTGTCTGTGTTACTTGTGAATAAATGTCATTTAATATCTTGTGTATTGTTTGAACCATTTTTAGTAATGTTTAATAATAATTGTCTGACTTCCTAATAAAAGTGTAGTTTTACAAGTTAACTTTGGCCCAGTTTTCATTCAATGGTTCAAAAGGCTGGATCGTTTTAGTAATTTATTCAACATGTGAGCACGTGTACAGCGTTGCTCTTAGGAGCGCTCTGATTGGAGGAGCTCTCTGTGGCCCCGCCTATGTCACCGCCCAACGGGCTTTTGATTGGACCGCCAAGTCTCTGCTCATGTCTTTCCATGTCGATAATTCCTCGGACGGTACCGCAGTGTGTGCTGGGAAATGAAGTATGAACTGGGGTTAAAATCAGCCTACACCTTCTCCAAAGCACTACAATTCCCAAGGAAATAGCAGAAGCGATACAGCTTTCACTTGAAGAAATGCGTTTACATGGTTCAGCGGAGAATTCAACTGTGTCAAACTACACTATGACTGAGGGAACGTAAGTACTTTCTTTAAATTCATGAATAATGTTCACAAAGCTGTTTTCAAACCTGCTTGACGGGTAACTGTCGAGTCGCTGCGCTGCAGAGAAAAGACACGCTGGTACATGTGTGTTGTTTCTTGTCAGCTGGACGTATGTTAAAGGATAAAAGTTGTTAGTTTACTTAAGGACTTCCAATTTGTGTAATTGTATTTTCTTGTTCAGTCAAGTTTCCGAAAGAAATATATCTATATAATGTTAGCGTGACAGCTATATATTTAAATTCTACTTATAAAACAATATATGCAGTGGTGTATAAGCTTCATTGTTATTATTTACCGAGTCCATAATTATACAGAATATACTTGCTGTTTTTAGGCACCTGCGGAGGAGGGGGGGTCCGTACAAGACGGAGCCCGCCACAGACCTGAGGCGCTGGAGGCTGAGTAACGTGGAGGGCAGGCAGGCCTGGTGCTACCTGGAAGGTCAGGGGTCACCTGGCAGAGCGCAGACCATGCTGGAAGCTCACTCGCTGGGCTTGGACACGGTAGCCTTTGGATATTTTTTGCTTTGTTGTTGTTTCAAATGTTTCAAAGAGAAGATCTAGAGAATGTTTGGTTGGTGTTATTCCCTCTCTGCACCATTTAAACAACATTATGGATCCGACCCAATAAACCCCTGTAATACACGATGAGAATAAAGTGTGTAAAAGGTGCTTTTTGAGTTGGACATGTCCTACATTATCATGCTATAGACTTAATTCTAATGTACAAATATCAAAAAGAACGGTTAAACTCTTTTATTTTATTAATCTGCAGTTTATTTCTAACCCATTCACTGCAGAGTACCTTCGTGTCCGGCTCTGAAGCCGCCCACACGGCCGTAGAAGCAGCTTTGAAAGGTATGAACTTCTACAGCCACCTCCAGGCCGAGGACGGTCACTGGGCAGGGGACTACGGCGGACCCCTCTTCCTGCTCCCAGGTAGACAAATCCTCCTCCTCTATTTCCTACAGACACCTTTCAGCTGCAGCAGTAGCTTGTTGTCCTTGGAATTGAAGGCCAAGTTTATTTCTAGTTTAAAATGCCCTCTTTACCCTTAGAATCCGCTACTTACCTGTAATCTGATAACAACCTATTTCAACCAGTAATATGATTACCATTCATCAAACAATCTGCAACTTTAAGCATCAAGGGAGTTCTATGTAGCTCAGTATTGTGCCGCATTCTAATCTCACCAACTTTATTTAGGATTTACTTTCTACACCACTAAATTATTCTGTTCCATGCGCTTCCCTTTGTCTGGGACTTTAACGTGAGCATTTGTCCAGCTGGTATTAAAAAAAAGACTGGTGATATTGTCATGTGACATGTTTTATTTTACATACAGGGCACATTTTGAGTACCTCTACATGCTGATTTCTTGATATGTTGTAAGGCCTGTTCTCCTTCTAAAACCGAAGGGGGAGGCCTGTAAAGAAGATGAATTGAGATGATCCATTGTCCTATCTTATGATTTCTCTCCTGTGCAAAGGGCATTTGCCACCATAGACTTTATGTTTCTTAATTATTTTCTTGCTGTTTTAAACGGACGAAAAATAAAAAAAGCTTTGTTCAGATCATTTTTCAAAGGGACTGATAAGAACTGATGATTCTTCCGTCAGAGTAATTTTTCTAAGCTTTTGTTGTTGTAATACTCATGTCAACCATAGGAGGCGTGCACCATTTCCTCATCAATGGTGCATCAATAGCATTAAAAAGGATCCATGGTTCCCCGAAAGGTAGATTAGTGCAGTCTGGATTACATTTCTAGCCACAAAAAATACAATTCTGATACGTTGCATTAATAATAGATCACAACATGTACTTAACTTGTATAAAAACAATCTTCTACTGAGAGCTTTTTTGGAAAGAGTAAGTAATTAGAAAAAGATCTAAGAATTTGGATCACCAGAATTGTTTTGTTCTTGCAAGATGATGAAAACATGTTTCCATTCTGCGTCCTTATCCATGTTGCAGGTCTCCTGATCACATGCCATGTGGCTAAGATCCCCCTGGCCCACGCCTGGAAGCAGGAGATGGTGAGGTACCTGCGCTCCGTGCAGCTGCCAGATGGAGGCTGGGGTCTGTAAGTGAACACGCGTCTTCTCAGGGTCACACAGGTCACCCAAGTGCTTCTACTAGAAGTATGTAACAGGAAAGGGTTACACTTCAGCAAAGTTGATCTCCAGAATCAATTTGTCATCTTCCAAAAATGATGATGTCAGTGTTTATAAAGAAAGGAAATGATGAAACAAGCATCTGCATATACAGTATACAGTTTGTTATTATACTGCAAAAGGAAGAATGTTGTAGTCATGGCTTAACGTGTCCTGGCAGTCTGAAACGTTGCTAATGGCAGCGTCGTTGATGTTTTTCAGACACATTGAAGATAAATCGACCGTCTTTGGCACAGCGCTGAGTTACATCTCATTAAGGATCCTGGGATTAGAGCCTGATGATCCACATATGGTCAGAGCCAGGAACAACCTGCACAGCAAAGGTGTTACAGATGTTTTATTATATGATTTTCAGATTGTCATACCTTCTTGCTTACAGTGGTAGTATCTTCACACTGAAGATGTTGTGTATTATGTGTACAGGAGGCGCTGTGGGGATTCCCTCGTGGGGTAAATTCTGGTTGTCCATCCTCAATGTCTACAGTTGGGAGGGAATGAACACCCTGCTACCAGAGATGTGGTATGTTCTAACGACCCATTATTTAAATCTAGGATTTCAGCAAATGGAAGTGTGAACACAGTGTGGTCTGAACTGTAGAATCAGACGCTTACATTTTTGCTTCGTGCAACACTGAAACGTTTTATAGGAAAGAAGAATATATACTAGTGATCTATACTGTGTACTATATTTATATACAAACAAAATGTGTTTTTGATGTGTTTCAGGCTGTTTCCTACTTGGATGCCAGCCCACCCCTCGACCCTGTGGTGTCACTGCCGCCAGGTCTACCTCCCCATGAGCTACTGCTATGCTGTGCGACTGGCTGCAGAGGAGGACGCCCTCGTCCTCAGCCTCAGACAGGTGCTGCACCCACCTCCCTCCACACGGGGGCGTCACAGGAGAAGCTAAATGTAGATCACATCAGATCGAGTTTAGACTGTAGTCCAATATCCAAAGACAAAGCTGGAACCAGCAACAGATGCATGTTAAATGTTGTATGTATGTAACAATATTCAATCGATAAGCTACATTTTTGCCATTTAGGTTGCTGGTGATTTAGTTATTCAATAATTAAATGATCATCTAATTATGCCAAAATTTCTATCATTATGTGTCGAATGATCATAATCATATTGGTGGAATTATGCTTTTCTTTTATGCAACTTCAAACTATGCAGAGGGTAGAAACCCAAATGTAATTCATCTTTCATTTTCATATTTTATCTTTGAATGAAATCCAATTTGAACCCCCCCCCCCCTTTAGATGGAAGATGAACAATACTATATTTCTCTACTAGGAGCTGTATGTGCAGGACTACGGCAGCATTGACTGGCCCGCTCAGAGGAACAACGTGGCAGCATGTGACCTGTACACCCCTCACAGCCCACTGCTCACCGTGGCCTACAGTGAGTCTGACCCACACTCAGTAACCAGGCAGCGCGTGTGACCAACTGAGACGCAACACCTTTGACCATAAAGGCGTTGACGCGCAAATACTTTCCACACGGCAGGTTGGCAATGAAGCAGCACAGGTTTGGCTCCTCATCGAGCTTCAAACTTCAGGCGTAGTCCTTGGCAACAAAACTGCTTTGGAAATGATAACGAAAGTGGAACTTTTCATTGGAATTTTCCGAGCAGTTTCCCTGTAATTCACTCCCTGACCATGTGACCCTGCAGTGGTGTTGAATATGTACGAAGGCCACCACAGCAGCACTCTGAGGGACAGGGCTGTCAAGGAGCTGTATGAACACATCCAGGCTGACGATCGCTTCACCAAGTGCATCAGCATCGGCCCGGTAAAGAGAATACACAAATTACACAAATAACAATGTTAAACTATCATCGATAAAGAAATTCCAACATGAAACGTCATCCTTTTGTGTCAGATTTCAAAGACTATAAACATGCTGGTGCGCTGGCATGTGGACGGCTCGTCCTCTCCCGTCTTTCAGGAGCATGTGTCCAGGATACCAGACTACCTCTGGTCAGTCCTACAATGAACTTAAGACTTAAATCATGTTTAAACTGGTGAAGGGATCTTAAAGCTAACACTAGATTTGTGTGTGGCAGGTTGGGATTGGACGGCATGAAAATGCAGGTGAGAATTTGTTCGCTGACCTTTTTGATCGAAGGGGGATAAAGGAATTCTCTTATTGAATCATAAGTTCAACTTTAAACTGCCTTTAAAAATCGAAATCCCCCCCCATCCCCTTTCTTTCAGGCTGCTTGCTGTTTGTGTTTTGTCTCGATGTGAGAGTTGTAGTGTTTGACCTTTCTTTGTGGTGCACAGGGGACCAACGGCTCTCAGCTGTGGGACACTTGTTTTGCGGTACAGGCTTTCCTTGAGGTAACGGAACAATGCTCATGTTTTCAGATGTGTGTTGTATTTACACACAAGAGGTGTGAAGTGATCACATGTTGTCTTTGTCACGTTGTATGTCCGCTGTAGTCCGGTCTCAGTCTTTTTTATGCAGATCAGAACTAACGAGATACTAGATTTTCTGCATTTTCTTTATGAGACCTAAAGATTATTACTCTGGTAATGTCTTTAAGATGAGAGAAGGTTTTTGTATATGAGGGAGGTGGCTGTGTAACTGTGATTGTGTGTCCTATAGAGGCAGCATGTAACAGTAAGCTGAAGAGCAGTGGTCTCAGTATTAAACCCTGTGGGACTTTTCATGGATATAAAATATTCAGACTATTGTTTTTCCTTTAGCTATGAAGTACTGAGCCAGAAAGTTCTACCCACATCCCAAGAATCTGTGATCAACCATGCACACCACAGCATTCTCTGATCTAACATCACTAAACTAAGTGTCACCATTGTCCCTAAATACTGTGCTGTGCTTAACATCCCGGTTGACACGTCTCTAATTGGCAGTAATTGATTATAACTGGTTGTTTGTTTGGGGTTTTTCAGGCAGGTGCTCAACATGACTCCAGACTAGCTGAGTGCCTACGAGATGCCCATCGGTTTCTCACCATCACACAGGTACCAACATCTCAACTACACAGCCTTCCATATCAAGATGAGCTATATTTTCCTCTTTCATACCGTACAGATCTTCCATCATAATTTACGTTAGTAGTGTTAACGCGGCATGTGTTGGTCATGGAGATGTCTGCCTTGCCTGGAATGCAGTGAAACTAGACTGTACTCTGAATGAGGTGCTCAAAGCGTCAACTAAATAAATACAAAATCCCAACAGCAGAATGTGAAGGAGGTGTTTATCCACTCATAGATGAGGAGCTCATACCTAAAATAATACAAGTAGCTTCTCTGGAACCACCGAGCAAACACTTTCAGGTCTGACTGGTTTCCACTTTAACAGATACCTGAGAATCCTCCCGAGTACCAGAAGTACTACAGGCAGATGAGCAAGGTAAAACCTTCACACAACACTTTTTAACACTTTTCAAATATTGTGAAATAAAATACAAAAGTTCCTGTAACAGCAAAGGAGGTCCAGGACCTGAGTCCTTCAGGCCGCACATGGTTCTTTGCACATGGATGCATATAAAGTGTCTGCATGGTGTTGGTCAGGGAGGCTTCCCCTTCAGTACCAGAGACTGTGGTTGGATCGTAGCTGACTGCACGGCGGAGGGCCTGAAGTCCGTGATGCTGCTGCAGGAGCTCTGTCCCTCCATCAGCCAGCCGGTCCCTGCAGAGCGCCTGTATGACGCTGTCAATGTGGTGAGTCTGCAGGGAAGACCTTCATGAAGCTTCATGCTCACATGACGTTGAACACAAATACACTGTGCTGCCAATGATCTCTCTAAGAGCTGCAGCTCTACTTTGATGACAATATGGTTTCAGTTTGGGAAATGAAACCCGGCCCGACCCACATACCAGCACCTTTAATGTCACGTTTGTTTGATATGAGACCGATTATCCCACTGCAACCCCATCGGACCGCAGTGCACGTGGGACGTCTTTCATCATCCAAGCTCCTTCTCAAAATGTCCACCTTCTCCTTGTAGCTGCTGAGCATGAGGAACCGTGACGGTGGATTTGCGACGTATGAAACTAAGAGAGGAGGGAAGCTCCTGGAGCTGCTCAACCCGTCCGAGGTGTTTGGTATGTTTGTTTCTCTCATTGTTCATTTAGTGCACGTCACTGCACGTCTGTTCATTCTGATGCTTTCAATCGGCTCTGTTATTATACAACACTTTAGAGAAGGCCATTTAATTATGTTAATTATGAGTCCACGACTTGAAAAAGCCTTACATAAGCGTCACGTATAATGACTATATATAGATCTATATATATATAGATCTATATATATATAGATCTATATATAGATGCAAACCCATTTTTACGGACGTCAATTTTTATCGCAAGATTAATACTTTCTTAAATAAATAATATGGGGGTGGATGACTGTTGGCTGAAACATGTTTGTTTGTTTGAGGAGCTGCTGAAAGCCAAGAAGTAGACTCACCTTTCATTGGTAACCTCACTGTTACGGTTCATTCATTCATTCAACCTGCAAATATGCAGATGTGACAAAGGGAAACAAAGGAGCAGCAAAGTGTTCTTGTTATTTCTGTTTCCTTGTTTAACCTTTAAAGGCTGGCGAAGTTTTTCCATTACATTATTGATTTGTTGCAATATCATGTTCTTCTCAATGTCAAAGGTCACTGTTACTGTCATGTTTCCCTTTTTAAAAAGAGGATGCACTGTCTGTGTATGTTGTGATGTCTATTATTCTCTCTCTATTCCACCCAGGGGACATCATGATAGATTATACCTATGTGGAGTGCACCTCAGCAGTAATGCAGGCTTTGAGGCACTTCCAGAAGGAATACCCTGAACACCGTGCTGAGGAAATAAGGTATATGATCTACACATATTTAACTTTAAATCACTGACTGGCACAACAATGCCTGACGAATCCCACGCAGTGAATGAAAATCTTCCACAACATTTAAAACTAAGATTCAAACGTTGGAAAACAAGAAAAAGAAAAGCATCGACCCACAAAGACATCGTTGCCTAAATAATTCTGTGTGAATTTCCAAAGGACCAAGACGGGTTTGTTCCTTTCTTTCTTTAGGTCCACTCTGAGAGAAGGACTGGAGTACTGCAGGAAGGTCCAGAGGCCTGATGGATCCTGGGAAGGGTGAGACCACAGCTGCTGTTTCACCAGATCTCCTCCCCAGTGGACAGGTGGTGGTAATATACAACAATCTGTGCTCCTCAGGTCCTGGGGGGTGTGCTTCACATATGGAACATGGTTTGGCCTTGAAGCCTTTGCTTGTATGGGCCACGTCTACAAGGATGAGTAAGTGGTCCAAACACTGATCCATTAGGTTTTACACTTAATTGTGATCAGCGTCTCCTACAGGAGATCACTACCTAAAATAAAAGGGTCAGGATGTTATTCCCATGGCCTTAGAGAATATATTTAACATTCATGGACACAAGATACTCTTTCACTGCCAGAGATGTCTCAAACTTGTGATGTCATCAACGGTCAGGAGATGCTCCTTAGATAATGAATGGGTGATTTGGAGCTTTAGACAAAGAATTGGCTAAATGTATGAATTTTGAAAAAGAACCTCGTTCCCCTTTAACCTACCGAGGCCCACAGGACATCCACAAACTCCACTTCTGATCTGCACTGCAGGGCCTCTGGTACCAGGGACGAGGTGCAGAGAGCCTGCCGGTTCCTGCTGGACCGGCAGATGCCGGACGGGGGCTGGGGGGAGGACTTTGAGTCTTGCGAGGAGCGGCTCTACATCCAAAGCAGCAGCTCTCAGATCCACAACACCTGCTGGGCTCTGCTAGGCCTCATGGCCGCCAGGTGACCCCACCCAAAGGCTCGCTGTTGACTTGGATCAGGTCTGGCAAACAGGCTTCGGGTTGCTCTCTGTTGTGTATTTATGTTTTGTTTTGGTGCGTAACCAGGCATCCTGACAGGGGGGCCATTGAGAGGGGAGTCCAGATGCTGATTGACCACCAGCTGCCCAACGGGGACTGGCCACAGGTACCTTGTACCTTATTAATGAAGGTCCTATCCTCAGATTGAACGTAGCTTACATCCCGGATATCACAACTAATAACAAACTAATCCGATGGCGTTAATAAATGAAATGTGAGCTGTGATATTTGGTGTTGTGTCCTCCCCCCTCCAGGAGAACATCGCTGGTGTGTTCAATAAGAGTTGTGCGATCAGCTACACTTCCTACAGAAACGTCTTCACCGTGTGGGCCCTCGGGCGCTTCGCCTCCCTTTACCCCAGCAGCCCGCTGGCAGGGAAGCTCAAGCTGTGAAGACTTTTAATGGCTCACTGTGTGCTACGAAAAAACCTCAACCCACAATCCTTCAGACCATCGATGGAACGTCTCTTTCTTTCTTTTTTGCTGCGACACACAAACTGTTTAATGGGATTAGTGAATGAATGTTTAAAATGCAGTCAGCCTACGAATTATGAAAAATGTGTTTTCATCCACGTTCCCAGAAACTAGTTCATCAGAACTCATTGTGCCAACAAGCTGCTCCAAACGCCCAGTTCATCACCTCAATTCTAACATATATGTCCTTCACTGCTCATTTTTCTGTGCTTGTGAGTGAATGTACTTCCAATGGCTGCTCCTGGCCACATACTGGTTCCTATTGGTTTGTGCTCCGCTACGTAGCAAACAGACTACATGAATAAAATGCACGTTCCTGCAGCAATGTCTTATGATGTTTTAACCTTTATGCCAAAGGAGGAAGTTGGCAGAGCCGATGCACGTCCTACTCTATTTAGTTGGAATGCTTCAAGCATTCCAAGTATTGTTCTTCTAATCTTTATTCCGCCTTATTAGTTGGAATGCTTCAAGCATTCCAAGTATTGTTCTTCTAATCTTTATTCCGCCTTATTCTACTATTTCTTCCGCCGCACCTTTCAACTCCTTCACACTTTCAGCTATTAAGACCATTCAAATATTAAAATGTTCAGCTCATTCAGGGGAGGGGTGCTATGACTTTTCAGCTTTTTAGCTCTTATAATTGAATTAATATAAATTAATATCTTCAACCTTTTTAACATGGTTTCCTAATGGATTACATTTTCAAATCCTTTCAAAACTTCTTCAACTTTCAACTTTTTCAGCTTTTCCAATCTTTCAGCTAGAGACACCATTTAAACTTTAAAATGTTGACACAAGTCTTAACAATTTTATAAAAAAAACAGCTTGTTGATATCTATTATAGTTTTTTCATAAACACTAATTATGTTTCATTAGTTTTGGGGTTTCTTTCGAATTTAGAGTGGAGTTTTCCGGATTGTCCCGCGATTTAGAGTGAGCGCCGTGTGAGGATTCAGTAAAAAAAAAAGAGGCACTTTTATCTTTACGGCCACAATATTCACTTTTCAGCCTTCATTTAAAAAGAAAACATTAGCCGTGCTTGTGCTGGTTGGACTCGTATAAGTTTGGAATGTCAGAGTTATTTACTTTTTGCGTGAGGAGCCTGATTGTGAGACAAAGTCTGCCCCGAGCCCCATACGCTTCCATACAAATCTGCCAACATTTAAAAAAAAAAAAACACAGCCGGTACACTTTTTGTAAACGGCTGTTTGAGCAGTTTTAAAACACATAGAGACATACAAACTACACTCAAACGTTCGGTAGAGTCTTGTGTCTCTCAAAATGTCATTATTTTTTGGCTACTCCAAATAGTTTTGCTCCAGGAAGCATTTGTTTGAGGTGTGGATTTTGTCTAAATCTCTTCACTCTCTTCGCCGTGAGCTAATTAGCGATCAGCTGTTGATCTATGGCCATAAAGACGTAGCTCAGGGACGTGCAGGTTTAACCGTGGTTAGATAACGGTACGTATGGACGTGCAGGTTTAACCGTGGTTAGATAACGGTACGTGTGGACGTGCGTGTCGTGAGTTGGGACGGAGACCCGGGATGAGCAGACCGTAAGTAATGTGGAGGCTGGACCGTAAGATATTTGAGACATGTGAGAGCCATAAGTACTAGATTGCTAGCTAGCTAAACTGCTAACGAGGCTACTCCCCGCTGGAGACTTAAACCGTGGTTGTGACGTTGTTCCTTCGGTGTTGTCATTAAGCTGCAGGCACGTGAGTTTATTTTTTTACGCGAGTGATACTATTAATAACCTTTTCGCGGACCGCAAGAAGGTCCGTAGGTTAATAAGCACGTCAAAAGTTACGGGGAGTGGCGTGACGTTGTTCCTTCGGTGATTGAACTGCAGATACGTGAGTTTGTTTTCTTACGCGAATGACAGGAGATCGTTTGGTCTTTATTTTACGCAACAAAGCGTCAACTTAATATACTATTAATAACCTTCATCGGACCGCAAGAAGGTCCGTCAGTTAATAAGCACGTCAAAAGTTACGGTGGACCAGCCGGGGTTAGGGGGGAGGAGGGGGTCCGCTGGTGGGCGAAACTGCGCACTGAGGAGTGAACAATTGTAATCGAGATGGGGGCTGTAGTATTTGTGTGTGTCCACTAACATTTAATTGTCCAAGTGAAACACGTAGTACTTGTATTAGTCATTGGCGCTGTATGCGTCCATGTTTATTTCACAAAACCGCGCATCTTTATGACATCATCAAGACATGACGGTTAACTTATCCGGAAGTATCCAGGAGCGTTTTTGATGGCACCGCCACGAAGCTTTCAGTAATTTCTACACTATTTGCAAACTTTTGAGGCACTCACCAACCATGCAAAATGTTTTTATATTTTATTTTGACTTGTTGCCAGGATCTTCTCCTGTCTTGTTTATTCTGTGCACATGGGCAGGTGCCACTGTGTATGGTAGGTTGTGTCATCAGTGTATTAATGGGTGAGAGATGTCATCTAGTATTAAAGCGCTTTGAGTTGTCAGAAGACTAGCAAAGCGGTGTACAAGTTCATTAAGTTTGAATGAAAAAGATTCAGCAATGTTTAGAAGTAATTTAAGCTTTTATTAGTTCTGTATTTTGTCAAATTCATAGAAGCTTCCCCCATTTCTGTTTTTTCCAATTCTTTCAAGTTCGTTTCAGCTTTTCTCATTTCTGTATTTTTAGCAATTTTTAAATGTATTTCAGCCTTTTTTATTTCAGCAATGTTTAGAATAATTTCAGCTTTTATTATTTCTGTGATATCAAATTCATAGAAGCTTCTCCCATTTCTGTTTTTTTGATATTCTTTCAAGTTCATTTCAGCTTTTCTCATTTATGTATTTCAGCTTTTTCTATTCTTTCAGCAATGTTTAGAATAATTTCAGCTTGTTGCATTTTAAGCAACTTTTTGAAATTAATTCCAGCTTTTATTATTTCTGTGATTTCAAATTCATAGAAGCTTCTCCCATTTCAGTTTTTTTGCAATTGTTTCAAGTTCATTTCAGCTTTACTCATTTCTGTATTTTCAGCCATTTTAAAATGTATTTCAGCTTTTTCTATTCTTTCAGCAATATTTAGAATAATTTCAGCTTGTTTCATTTCTGTACTTTAAGCAACTTTTTGAAATTAACTTCAGCTTTTTGCATTCCAACGCATTTTCAGCAGGAAATGCATTTTCTAGTTCATCTTCTTCATATTATTATTCTTCTATTTCTTCCGCCGCACCTTTCAACTCCTTCACACTTTCAGCTATTAAGACCATTCAAATATTAAAATGTTCAGCTCATTCAGGGGAGGGGTGCTATGACTTTTCAGCTTTTTAGCTCTTATAATTGAATTAATATAAATTAATATCTTCAACCTTTTTAACATGGTTTCCTAATGGATTCAATTTTCAAATCCTTTCAAAACTTCTTCAACTTTCAACTTTTTCAGCTTTTCCAATCTTTCAGCTAGAGACACCATTTAAACTTTAAAATGTTGCCACAAGTCTTAACAATTTCATTAAAAAAACAGCTTGTTGATATCTATTATAGTTTTTTCATAATCACTAATTATGTTTCAGTAGTTTTGGGGTTTCTTTAGAATTTAGAGTGGAGTTTTCCGGATTGTCCCGCGATTTAGAGTGAGCGCCGTGTCAGGATTCAGTAAAAAAAAAAGAGGCACTTTTATCTTTACGGCCACAATATTCACTTTTCAGCCTTCATTTAAAAAGAAAACATTAGCCGTGCTTGTGCTGGTTGGACTCGTATAAGTTTGGAATCTCAGAGTTATTTACTTTTTGCGTGAGGAGCCTGATTGTGAGACAAAGTCTGCCCCGAGCCCCATAAGCTTCCATACAAATCTGGCGACATTTAAAAAAAAAAAAACACAGCCGGTACACTTTTTGTAAACGGCTGTTTGAGCCGTTTTAAAACACATAGAGACATAAAAACTACACTCATGCGTTTGGTAGGGTCTTGGGTCTCTCAAAATGTCATAATTTTTTGGCTACCCCATATAGTTTTGCTCCTAGAAGCATTTGTTTGAGGTGTGGATTTTGTCTAAATCTCTTCACTCTCTTCGCCGTGAGCTAATTAGCGACCAGCTGTTGATCGATGCCCATAAAGACGTAGCTCAGGGACGTGCAGGTTTAACCGTGGTTAGATAACGGTACGTATGGACGTGCGTGTCGTGAGTTGGGACGGAGACCCGGGATGAGCAGACCGTAAGTAATGTGGAGGCTGGACCGTAAGATATTTGAGACATGTGAGAGCCATAAGTACTAGAGTGCTAGCTAGCTATACTGCTAACGAGGCTACTCCCCGCTGGAGACTTAAACCGTGGGTGTGACGTTGTTCCTTCGGTGTTGTCATTAAGCTGCAGGCACGTGAGTTTATTTTCTTACGCGAGTGATACTATTAATAACCTTTTCGCGGACCGCAAGAAGGTCGTAGGTTAATAAGCACGTCAAAAGTTACGGGGAGTGGCGTGACGTTGTTCCTTCGTGGATTGAGCTGCAGATACGTGAGTTTGTTTTCTTACGCGAATGACAGGAGATCGTTTGGTCTTTATTTTACGCAACAAAGCGTCAACTTAATATACTATTAATAACCTTCATCGGACCGCAAGAAGGTCCGTCAGTTAATAAGCACGTCAAAAGTTACGGTGGACCAGCCGGGGTTAGGGGGGAGGAGGGGGTCCGCTGGTGGGCGAAACTGCGCACTGAGGAGTGAACAATTGTAATCGAGATGGGGGCTGTAGTATTTGTGTGTGTCCACTAACATGTAATTGTCCAAGTGAAACACGTAGTACTTGTATTAGTCATTGGCGCTGTAAGCGTCCATGTTTATTTCACAAAACCGCGCATCTTTATGACATCATCAAGACATGACGGTTAACTTATCCGGAAGTATCCAGGAGCGTTTTTGATGGCACCGCCACGAAGCTTTCAGTAATTTCTACACTATTTGCAAACTTTTGAGGCACTCACCAACCATGCAAAATGTTTTTATATTTTATTTTGACTTGTTGCCAGGATCTTCTCCTGTCTTGTTTATTCTGTGCACATGGGCAGGTGCCACTGTGTATGGTAGGTTGTGTCATCAGTGTATTAATGGGTGAGAGATGTCATCTAGTATTAAAGCGCTTTGAGTTGTCAGAAGACTAGCAAAGCGGTGTACAAGTTCATTAAGTTTGAATGAAAAAGATTCAGCAATGTTTAGAAGTAATTTAAGCTTTTATTAGTTCTGTATTTTGTCAAATTCATAGAAGCTTCTCCCATTTCAGTTTTTTTGCAATTGTTTCAAGTTCGTTTCAGCTTTTCTCATTTCTGTATTTTCAGCAATTTTTAAATGTATTTCAGCCTTTTTTATTTCAGCAATGTTTAGAATAATTTCAGCTTTTATTATTTCTGTGATATCAAATTCATAGAAGCTTCTCCCATTTCTGTTTTTTTGATATTCTTTCAAGTTCATTTCAGCTTTTCTCATTTATGTATTTCAGCTTTTTCTATTCTTTCAGCAATGTTTAGAATAATTTCAGCTTGTTGCATTTTAAGCAACTTTTTGAAATTAATTCCAGCTTTTATTATTTCTGTGATTTCAAATTCATAGAAGCTTCTCCCATTTCAGTTTTTTTGCAATTGTTTCAAGTTCATTTCAGCTTTACTCATTTCTGTATTTTCAGCCATTTTAAAATGTATTTCAGCTTTTTCTATTCTTTCAGCAATATTTAGAATAATTTCAGCTTGTTTCATTTCTGTACTTTAAGCAACTTCTTGAAATTAACTTCAGCTTTTTGCATTCCAACGCATTTTCAGCAGGAAATGCATTTTCTAGTGTTATTTGTCCTCCTATTGACCCGCGTGTTCCATCCAGCCAGAGTCTGAGTGGCAGATGTGCAAACTTTATCCCTCTGAAGACTGTCAGAGGGATTTATACTGCAGGATGAAGGGCTTTGCCAGTCTGGAGAACACATAAGTTACGAAAGCTCCACTTCTTTGTCCTTTTCTCTCTGGCACACAGTTCTTTTTTTAGGTAAAGTGACACAAGTGTGTACATGAACCTCTGAACATGAGGTTTTGTTTAGCTGTCACTAACCAGTCAATTCGCAAGATAAGACTTTCTAACTGGTCGAACCAGTTCTATTCAGTGCTTAGTCTTAAGCGTGACCAGCTGCTGATAGAGAACAGGTTTTGTACCTTACCGTTCTCACAGGTCCTCTTCTGGATGACAAACACTGTGTAAATGGAAAGTCACCTGGTTTATTCTGCAGAGTGCAACTCCAATCAAAGAATGATTCCTTTTCTCCAACAGGCTGTTTAAGGAGGAGTAGAAGTCTGCAAAGTAAAAATATATACGTACATGTATTCAAATATTCCTCCAGATCTGAAAGAGGTCGTGCTCCAACAGTACAAATATTTCCTGATAAGGGGGGCGGTACCCTGATGGGCTCTGTGGAGTCCAGGTGTGGCTTTGCATAAAAGGAGCAGCAGGTGTCTGTGTTTGAGGATCTGCTGTCCAGCACACAGTAAGTTACCCTGTAAAACGTGACTTTTTATATATATATATATATATATATATGTAGACAGGCTTGCTGTGGTATAACGAATGCATTATTATTACATGCTGTACATGTGACTCTTGAGTAAAGCTTTCTCTCACTTTTTGTTTAGAGAGACATTTAATTTCCTGCCGGAGGTCTTTGGAGATGTCTGGACGAGGTGAATAACTAATGCTTTTGGTTCAGTCTCGCCTCTCACTTCTAAATGTAGTGAGTGCATAACACATACCTGACATTTAAACGTCCTTTTTGACTAATTACAGGGGGCCACTGTAATCGAGGGGGGCGTGGACATGGGCATGGACATGGTCATGGTCATGGACATGAACAGTGCCAAGGACATGGTCATGGACATGGTCATGGACATGGTCCAGGCCCAAAGTGCAGGCGCAGGCCCAAGAGAGGTCACAAGCATCTCAAGTGTCACAAGAAGGGAAAGGACTGTCATGGGGTAAGACTCCGTGTCGTTTCATCTCAAGTGCTCATCAACAGGTCATTAAATGACCAAACAGAAGCACCTGGAGATTGAGCTTCACTTGACATTCATGGACATTTAGGCTATTTTTCTTCTTTGCTTCTTCAGTCCTCCAGCAGCTCCTGCAGCAGCAGCAGTGATTCTGACTAGATGACGACTCCTGGTTTGGGAAAGAAGACGAGACCAAAACCACCAAAACCTTTGGAAACCGTTGGAGCTGAAAAGTTTCTTTGCAACTCATAAGGATGTCACAACAAATCCAGTCTAAATGTATTGTTCTCCTTGGTTTTATGGCTTTGTACCAAATACTAGAAAATAAAGTTCAGATTTGAAACGAAGAAAAGTCTCTGCAGTTGTTGTTCATTCTGATGTCAGGAAGCTTCACTTTTCTTTCTTTTCTCTTAAAACTATGGGGGCGATTTGGGCAACGCTCCACCAACTGGGTTCAACAAATTCTATCACAGCAAAAGTAGTTTTCAGGGTTCTAGACATATTATCTGTCATTGTCCAATCAGATTCCTCAGATTCAGGTCACGTTTCAAATGGTCCCGCCTCTCTCGGGGCGAATTCTATGGAAGTAAATCTGTGTCATGGGGCGTTGAAATGAAAAGGTGATTGAATTTCTAGCACTGAATATTTATGCATTGAAATGATGTACCTGAATGTTTTTCAGCATTAAAATACTGCAAAAAATGGTGTGCCATGTCCAATAAGACGACACAGAGTTACTTCCATAGGATTCATTGACGTGGAAAGTTGCCCAAACATTCTCCCGTTGACTCATGCTTTCACTGACGCGCTTTTTCCTTGGCCCCATTTGCCTTTGTAAGAAAATGTTCTATTTTGTCTGCATTATTTTGTCAGAATGCACCAGAATGCTTTGTTTGTATGAGAAAAAAAATCTTTATTTATCCCCCCCCTACAATAAAATTCACCAGCCGCCACCGGCTGAAACAATGCAAGGAGAAACGCAGGGTTCACACCTACGTGAACGGTTCTGTCACAAATAGAAACTCAATTGTTTCAATTCCACAGAACATTATTAGAGTTCAGGCTCCGCCCCTGATGGCGCCCTTTGTCATAGTTGATGCGTGACTTCATATAAAGGTGAAGGCAGCTGGAAGCTGCATCTGTGGATCTGAACTCTAACTCTAAGGTGAGGTCATCATTCTCATCTCTCTGCTGTGCTGGGGGGCCACAGGCTTACATAGATTTTGTTTGTTAAATGTATTGCATCTTTTTGTTGTCACATCTTTGTTAAACCTCTGAAGATTTGACCTTATGACATTATGACCTTACATGAAAACGTCTCCAGATGCCACCGAGGCGTCTGAGGAGGGTTCTGTTAGTGAGACCAGCTTCACATAGAGACACTCTTTTAACATGGGACCCTCTGCAGGGTCTTTACTGATCAATTCCTGTTTCACCTGAGAACATTTTATTACTAAACTGGAATGTTTCTGCACTGTTTCTGTCTCTTCTGTTTCCTTTAAGACACACAAACAGAACATGACTTTGATGATTATGATGAAAGCACAACATCCTCATGTCTTATTGTGTGAAACCCTATAAATAGACTGACCAACACCTTTGTGTCGATATGTGAATTGTCATTGAAAGTGATTTAAATTGAGGATTGTTGTGCACTGAAGTGTATTCTCTCAGTTTCAGGGTTTGTTTTGGGATTTTTGAGATGTGCAAGAAAAGAAAAGGGAAAAAAAGAGGTAAATCATTCTCTTATTTTAAAACCAAATCCAAGTTCTATGTAATAAAGAAACTTACTTTATTGTTTTATTTTTAATGAATTGTATACAAACAGAATTTAACATCCTTCAGTTAAACTAGGAGGTCGCCGCCCTCCTGGAAAGCCGATGCCGTGCCCCGCCCCCCCCCCACCCTACAGCTGTCACCCTGAAGCCCCCCCTTGTAGAGGGTATGGGCCCAGCTGTGGTCATGGTGGTCCTGGACTCGTTTGTTTAAACCATGGCTACGGACACGGATGTGGTCCTGGTCCTGGTCAGGGATGGGGTCCTGGTCCTGGTCATGGATGGGGTCCTGGTCCTGGTCATGGATGGGGTCCTGGTCCTGGTCATGGATGGGGTCCTGGTCCTGGTCCTCACGGCCATTGCCACAATAATTAAGCGCCACGGGTAAGATCCTGTTTATTATTTATTGATCATTTCCAAGTGTCCCACTTCTACAGGTATCACAGCCCGCTGCTGACAAAGGAGCCCATTACAATTTTAAAATGAATTTAAAATCTTAATCTTGTCCTTGTTGAAAGTGTCCCTTTACAGCTCCACGAACCCACTATTGGCTGCACTTCTGGTTCAGCTTTGAGGTTTAAAGCTTAAATAAAAATAAAAAGCAGACAAAAAGTCACTGAGATACAAAACATTAAGAAATTGAAGAATTAATCATTTTATTAAATGAATCCTAGAAATCCTACAAATAGATTCCTCCTGATTGTAACTGATTACATTTCCATTATCGATCCATAACGGATGTGAACTGACACATTGTCTCTAAATCAAACGAGTCTTTGTCCTGCAGCAGCGACTCGGAGAAGATGAAGATGAAGATGAAGAAAGACAACTGCAGGCTCCTGTCAACCCACATTATTCTATAATAAACGGATTTCCTTTGTCCCCCTAAATTTTAAAAACAAATGTGCAGCTATTTAAACGCTACACACGTTGCTGTTTATTGTCACACATCAGGAAGCGTTGAATCAATACATTTGAATACTTTCCACAGTACCGATGATCATATTGTTCCCTTGTAATAAACAGCATGAAACTGCTTTTGGTTTATCTCAAAAACAAGTAACAGTGCCTGTGTCTTTTTTTATTTCATTTGACCTTGTAGTTTCACATGACCCTGTTTGTTTCCAACCAGTGTGTATTCATATTATCTGTATTTACCGAGGGAGCCTTTGTCCAGGAGGGCTTTTCCCCAACGACGCCCTTCACATCAGACCTATTTCAATCTCCTTCTTAACCACTGCAGAGCCCTCATTTAACCTGTTTAGCTTCTTTTAACATCTGATCGAGGCACGTACATTAGAGTCATGTGATTAGACAACAAGCAGAGAATCCTCTGGTTGGGGAGCGACCTGCACCTTCAAACACTCCACCTTAAAATGCTCCTCTGGTCCTCTGCTCCTCTGGTCCAGCACCAATCAGTGGACTTCTGTGCTCACTGTGCTACGGTTAATATTAGTTGTTTAAATGTGTGACTCATTGCACTGATTTAAGTCATGTTGAGACGTACAAATGAGTCGTTTGTGTTGTAGCAGGGTTCATACGTACAGACAGTGCGCTTATCGAAGTAAGATCTCAAGGATCTCAAAGTTTAAGGACCATCATGGACTCACATCTCAGATTTGATAGTCGGTAACATCATGTCAACATATATATTCATCACACTGTGTATAATCAAAAGTCTCACTATCTACTGTGGAAACCCATTCCACCCAATAGCCGGTTCCTCCTCATTCCTACATTAAATATCAAGCTCCTTCTCTTCTTGATCCTCAGTCCCAGGACACCAGGCAACACCTCAATGATCATTACTCTCAGGTGAAGGCACTGCGTAAACATTGGTGTCACATGGACAACTAGAACAACACCGCCATTGGTTTTCCTGGGTGTGTGTAGACTGTATGTTAAACACACACACACCCACACACACACACACACACACACACATACACACACTCACTTAGGTAACCAAGCATAAAGGTTCTTAGTGGAGTCCAAGCCCTGCCCCTGGTGATACCACGTGGACGACACATAAAAAGGAGCTTCAGGAGACGTCTCTTCAGCACACAGTGACTTCTCCTCTTTAACTCTGCTGAGGATTTGCAGCTCTCTTCGGTCCTGGTCCTGGTCCTTTGTAAGTGGGTTAA
Source organism: Pungitius pungitius (assembly GCF_949316345.1). Classification (NCBI taxonomy): domain Eukaryota; kingdom Metazoa; phylum Chordata; class Actinopteri; order Perciformes; family Gasterosteidae; genus Pungitius; species Pungitius pungitius. Next base: position 20,646,585 of record NC_084909.1, read on the forward strand.
AAACACAAACTGTGCCTCCTTTATTTCTTGCAGGATCTGAAGTTTCATCCAAGGTTAAAATGTACGGACAGAACCAAGGTAAAGAACCCTTTAGATGGTGGAGTGTGCTTTACTGACTTGATAATCACTTTTGCCGAGTTTGAAGTGTTTTCCTTGTGTCTAGGAAACCAGTTTCCTGCTGGTTACCCAAACCCCCCCCAGCAGCCTGCAGGCACCGCACCAATGAACCACCCCCCCCAGCCCCATGCTCCCTACGGACCTGGACCTGGACCTGGTTACGGTCCCAGCCACGGACAATGCCAAGGACAAGGACATGGACATGCACAGTGCCAAGGACATGGTCAGTGCCATGGACAGGGTCATGGACAGGATCATGGTCATGGACATGGACATGGTCAGTGCCATGGACAGGGTCATGGACAGGATCATGGTCATGGACATGGACATGGTCAGTGCCATGGACAGGGTCATGGACAGGATCATGGTCATGGACATGGACATGGTCAGTGCCATGGACATGGTCATGGTCATGTACATGGACACAAGCACAAGCACAAAGACGGTCACAAACATGGCAAGTGTCACAAGAAAGGAAAGGACTGTCGTGGGGTAAGACTTTTTTAAATAGGATGTATTATTTGTAGTAGTAGTATTAGTAGTAGTAGTATCTGTAGATGATTGCATGGGTTCACTGGTGTGTGTGTTGTGTCCTCCTGCTGCAGACGTCCAGCAGCTCCTGCAGCAGCGACTCGGACTAGAGGCAGACTCCTTGGAGGAGAAACAAGACAAGAGAACAAATGTTATAACCAATATGTCACTGCCTTAATGTTTCTTCACCTACAATCTTAAAAATATATACTGTTCATCGACCACCTGTACATTTTACAACAATGTAATGAGAGTCTTTGACTCTCACCTAACAGGCATCGAGTATCCGACAACACTGGGTGTCTGTAAGTTAAACCAGGTCAGCCATAACAGGAATTGGTTGGTTGCAGTGTAAACATTATTAACACATTTAAGAGATTTCTTGCTGGCATTATTGTATCCATGATTGTTTTCTTGAGAAAATGAAATAAAAGTACCCTCTGAGTATTTTGTCTCCAGTTTGTCCTTCTAACGTCACCAAGGTGTACCCTGTTTGCTCAGCCACACCTCGTCACAGCAATGGCTCCATAATCTCCTTTTCATGGCCTGTGCAGTCAAACACTCACCCAGCAAGTACAAGTTCACCATCAAAACTCAACTTCAGCAGTGTTTTTAGTTAGTGAGAGAAGATACAGATCCTTTACAGAACAATTCAAATACCAGGCTGCATTCATACTTGTAGTACAGTATGATGTTGTGTACTATTAAAAGCACAAGATAATAAAATATCCAAACTAAGTAAAGGATTGTCAGGTTTCAAGTTACAAAGTGCTTTGTGTCAACATCAGGACACAAATTAAAAAAGAAAAGAGAACACTCATATGGCTGGATGCATGAAGTATTTAACATACACAATGGCTGCTGTCAGAGCGTGTATTTATCATTGGATTCATATGAATGATGCATTTCTATGTTTGCAGTTTGTCTCATTTTGTAGCTTTAAACTGTTGGGTAACTAAAGTAAAAACTACAGTATTTGCCAGTAAAATGGGTTTAGAAAAAACACGCTCTTAGCCAACGTATTCTTGGTGGACACGACCCCTCCCCCAAAGAATGTAGTCCTCGAAACTATGGTCTAAATGTGCGAATTTTCATATTGAATTAGAGAATTTTAAGCAATGCACTTAACAATAAAACAGGCATTCATTTGGACCCCAGCACACCAAAGTCTAAACCATGTCCTTGCTGTTTTAACAACGTAATCACAATCAATTCCAGGATCAAGAAGACCGGCGTGAGATTACCTCGTGTAGACACCAGGTGGCACTGTGGCCCCCAGCGTCAGCTGACGCGCTCTGACGTTCTCCAGCCGACCAATCAGGAGCGGCTTAGCGTCTCTATCAGGAAGTAAACGCGGAAAGTACAGCGAGAGCAAACAGCTGAACTTGAAAGTGCAGGACACCAGCGAAATATTATTATGTCCTTAACCACATTGACATCCGCTTACAGGTACGTTGTTTCTCTCAAAGCTCGACGTTGGTTTGGTGTTGTCTCCTCGACACGTTAGCGTGTTGCATCACGTCAGACTGGTAAAGGTTGAGCTAATCAAGTCAGTAGCGTGACTGCTAACATTACTGTGAAATTGATTAAGTAATAATTCCGCAATAACAAGTGGTCGAACTACAGTTCGACCACTTGACCACACACGTACAGTCTACGGTTATGTATGTTTATGTTAATGTTTTGATCAGATGTTTCCAGATGCCGTGTGTCCTGTCTCTCACTATTTGGATTATTTTCACCCCTGTTTCTTCCAGGCTGAGGTCCTTCTACAGACTGCAGCGAATCCAGGGCCACATGGTGAGATCCCCCCCCATGATCCAGCATGTCATATGTTGTTTACACAATGGGTCCTGAGGATCGTATTCATACAATTATATATTTTTCCTGAATTGTACTGTATTTCAATGTGTGTTTGTAACGTTGTTAACGGAAGCCGTCCTGTTGTCTCTGTTTTGGATCAGATGTCAAGTCACGTGGATCCCGGCGTTCTTCTGGAGAAAGTGGGCAACGCAGGTGTGATCACTATTAACAGACCCAAAGTCCTGAATGCCCTCAACCTGAGCATGATCCGACAGATCGCCCCTCAGCTGCAGGTCAGTGGACAGCCTGGTTAAGCTCACCTCGACTCTCTACGGATCATTTCTCATAGCAGCGTGTCACAGATTGAATTCAGCTTTAGATGCATTCTGTATTCTGTACAAACCCCTTTTTATGCACTAATTGTGATTTCATGTTTTTACTTTCTGCAAATATGAGGCTTTATATATTTTCATACCAGAATACTAAGTGTCAAATAAATGTTTGTAATGATAGTCACCCCCTACCATCAAATTCACACCTATTTTACTATTGATTGAAGGACACAAAAATGTCATATATTTTAAATATAATATATCTCGAAACGCATCCAGTATCCAACATATTGTTAAGGGGTCTCAATCGTATGTTTTGGTGTTGTTTTTGGAGCCTTTGAACTAAACCTTCACCAAAGACGGAGCAGCGTGTGACGCACAACATTAACATTGGTTTTGATGATCATTTCCTACAAATGTTCCGCTTTATTTTGTTGTAGAAATGGGAAAATGACAGTGAGACGGACATTGTGATCATCAGAGGAGCAGGTGGAAAAGCCTTTTGTGCTGGTGGGGACATCAGAGGTGAGCAGCTCCCTTTTAGGATCAATCACTGGGGTCTGTGTGTCACTGCCTACGTGTTTCTAACCCTACAATCAAAGAATAAATCGACCACCTGTACATGTTACAAGAATGTAATCAAAGTCTATGACTCTCACCTAACAGGCATCCAGTACCCAACAACACAATAACATTTTCACATTTCCATTTAAGAGACACCCTGCTGGCATTATTATTTCCATGATTGTGTTCTTTAGAGATCCAACACGGAAATGGATCTTTTGAATCTTTTTATATGCAACAGAGGGAAAACAACCAGACATGTTGTCATTTCTGATGGGTTTTCTCAGCGGTCACTGAAGCAGGAAAAGCTGGAGGCCGTCTTGCAGAGGACTTTTTCCGTGAGGAATATATTCTCAACAATGCTATTGGTAGGTTTTACAAGTTCTATTGCATCTGTGTTATCACACTATTATACTGTTATCTATGTGTTCTTGTTCACGTAAAGTCTCTCTTTATACATTTCCAAAATCCCACAAAACACTTTATTTGATCTTTTTAGGAACATGTAAGAAACCCTACATCGCCCTTATTGATGGAATAACGATGGGAGGGGTGAGTGTTTTGGTTCCTTTCTGTGTGCATTGCTTCTTAAATACGCCTCTAGGTGTCAGCAGAGAACTGTCTGCCACTGGCTCCAGCAGCCCGAAGGTTCCTCTGTCAGAGCGGCACAACCGGATCTCAGTTGGGTATTTAGCAGCATGCAAAGTTCAATGAGTTAAATGAGTATCTTCATGACCAAGGGTTTGCCCTAAATGTTTTTTTTCTCACTTTATTGAGGATCTGGCACAACACAGCGACCTGCAAGTAGCGTTATGTGGACTTTGCCAGTAAATACCCAACTGAGATCGGCTTGTGCCGCTCTGACAAAGGAACCTTCCACCGAGCACTTTTCACACGTCACTCGCTGTGTCATGCTGCCGGTGGCACGGTGTCCTCTGATTTGATCAAATATGAAGGACAGAGCTTTGTTACTGCCACTGTTTTTACTCTCCAGGTGAAGTTTGAATTGGTACCTTTGCTCAATCAGACATTATTCAGACAGATGTTCATATTTCATAAATGACCTTTATCGCATAGGTCTGTAATCTTTTCATATTGTTTTTATCTCCTGGTTAAAAAACGTTGAGTCTCCATCTCATGACCTTGACAGTGAGTTTTCTCCTGTGGTGCCACTGAGGTTGATCACTGTGCTCATTACTCAGCGTGTCTTTAACACAGAGATGTGCCAACAAGCATCTGCACAACACGGAACCAAACTGTCATTTACAGCAGTAGGCGATGCAAATCAATAACTTTTACAGCTTACTGTGTCTTTGTATTCTTTGGGAGTGAGTTGTTAGTTGAGATAAGGGGGGGGGGGGGGTTAAAGTCCTCACACCTGAACACACATTACAGAGAGGGCAGGTACACTAACTGGGACTTGTTCACACTCTCTACATTAGTTTTTTAATCTTTGCTGAAACGGAACCGCATGGAGATGCAAGAACAACCAGTTTCATCTCTTTCATCAGCCAACCTTTGTCTTTTTGGACATCCAGCGGCACGGATCCACCCTCTCATGGAGTTTCTGTTTTAGCCATTTCAGATAGAAGTTGTTGACCCTCCTCCAAAGCATCAACACCACCCACTGGTTTGAATTCACACTGGACCCCCACAGGGGGAGGGCTGGCTCTGATGTCAGGGGCTGTTGTGGTGCTCTACATGTGAGCCCCCTCTCAGCCAGACCTCTACATTAAAGTTTCTTCTTCTGATGCTGATACAACATGTTGTTGGTATTATCACTGTGGTAAACATTTCAAACTGGTAATTCTCAGTGGGATTAATCCTAAAAGTTGTGACCCGCAACCACATCCGCTTGGTTGCTTGTTGGTGTCATGTTTAGAGAGACGACGACACCCCGCTTACCCTTCTGCTTCCACACTGGAGGACAGAAACAAACCAGTGGAGAGTAGCAGAAAGAGCGATGGAGGCTGGTTTCAGATTAAACATTGCAGTACAACAACTACAGTGTTTAATCTGCTTCATGTGATCTACAAGTCCCCCTCTGGTCACAATCACCTCTCCTGTCTTGCACTCCAGCAGAGAGACGGCACTGATGCTGATAGCTGCTGTTTGCCTGCCTTAATGCTGAAGTGTTGGTCATCCGTCTCTGCTCTGAGGAGACACAGTGCGAGTGTCTCTGACCTTCCGGCATGTTCTGAGGTGGCTCCTAAGATCTCCTAACATTCTCGTAGTCACACAGCAGGCTCCTGGTCTGTTTGTGTGGAGCCACAGAGCAGAGCTCTTGTTCCTAAAGTCCACATCATCTAAAGAGTCACAGGGCAGATCTTCCATCCTTGCATTGAGGTTCCTGTCATCAGGAGCCTGAGCAGGAAGGGAATACTTCCTGAAGGGAGTGTCCAATGAGCGTCACTTTCTCCCGTTGTTTCCGCTCTCGTGCACAGCGTCACTCATCATTTCTGATTGCGAACACCTGGATTCTTCTGTGAAATCGAAGGCGTGACGCTGTCATTGGTCGGCGGTACCTGGATTCCACCACAGCACTCGACGTATTGGTAGCCAGTGTAAACTGGTCCCCGCCAGGTTGTAAATTTCCCAGCCTGTCCTGTTTGTAAGCGTGAGCTATAAACAGGACCGTCTGGACACTTTTGCACATTTCCGTCTTTGACAGCAGGACCTGCAGACATGTGCTTATATGGTGCTCAGTGGTGGCACACCAGCACGTACCAACGTTCCACTGCTTTTATGGTAAAACTCTGGGAATGTGACATTGAACGCAGCCTCATTCCAGCTGGTGGATCCATCGATCATTGCGAGAAAACTGCTCATTCTTTATTTCCTCCATTCTTCAATTCCACTTCTACACTGATGCCTTAGATGCATCTGTATCAAACAATGTAGGAGGACAAAAAGAGCTTCAATGTTACCATACACATATAGTTTATATGTTACAGTATGAAAGAAATACAAGTATCAAAACTATCCAAGATATTTAAAGCAGGTTGTGTATTGGAACTGAAGTTGTTATAATTAACAAATGTTTTATTGGGGAATAATCTGTAATCCAAGCAGTGGTCATTTTGAATTAGCACTCTGAACACACTGCCCGTCTTTGCTGTATTGCAGTCATCACGTGTTCTAATGTCTCAAGGCGCCATTAGTCAGTTTGTCTCTCTGTGCCCCTTTTTTTGTTTTTTTACATCTGGATGTTGCTCTTTCAGGTTTAGTCTGCAGCATTTTGACATGTTTAATCCTCGAGGCACTGCCTCGTTCTCTATTGAACGCATAGAGCCAGGAACGTCCTCCACCGGTTGGTCGGCAGGTAGCATGACTGCATCAGGTCATGTGATTCATGTTTTAGTGAGCTCTGTCCACTGTTGCAATAATCAACAAGTCTGTTTGGGTCTAAATAAGCCTTTAAACCACCCTGTTGGATGAGGAACAGTCGCTATGCTCTTCTCAGACCACCAGACTTCACTTGACAGAATCTAAAATAGAATAGTTGGCTTATTCTGTCTTATTTAGTAGATTCGTATCATAAATAAACTTGAGGCAATGAGCGATCCTTTTATTGTGTGAGTGTTTTCTGTCATTGGAGTTCAGTGTAATCCTGGCTCGCCCCCCCCCCCCCCCCCCCTCCCTCCAAAAGAAAAGGCTGTCATACATGTGCATCTACACATGCGCTGTAGTGTTTCCATGGCAACCTGATGATGGTAAACCTGTGGTCCTGTGGCCTTCACCTCTGAACAGACACAAACCACTCAAACCCAGACCAGGTTCCGGTTTCCTCTGCAGCTGAAACCTGCGTCAGGGCGGTCATCGAGGTCCTCTGGTCTCCATCGTTCCTCATCTCAGCATCATAGCTCCTAGTTCTTGTTGACCTTGTTCTCTCCTCCCTGCAGGGTGTGGGTCTGTCAGTTCATGGGCGGTTCCGGGTGGCCACTGAGAAGACGCTGTTCGCCATGCCAGAGACCGCCATAGGTAAGTGTGTGTGTGTGTGTGTGTGTGTGTGTGTGTGTGTGTGTGTGTGTGTGTTGTCCCACTTGTTTAGAAGGATGAGGAACATAACAATCAAACCAAAGGGGAGAGACAAGATTCTGCTTTTCTTTTGTTCTGAAATAAGTGTTTGTTGGTAGTGTCCGTTACTTACAAACAGAAATATCATAAGACTTGTTCCGTAGCTGAAGGGCCTGCTGCGTGGAGTGTGTCTTATTGCTGTACACTGCTAAGCTTTGATTGGCTCTTTGACTAATTGAGCGCTGCAGACAGATGGTCGTCTCCTGAGGAGATTAGTAACAAATCTCTAACAACTAACCAGTTACAGCTGACTTTGGCATGAAGTAGCTGGTTGTTACTTAAATCCAGAAGCTTATCACCGTTCCTTTAATTGTGTATGAATTCTATCCAGGAACTAACCGCGTCCCATCCATCCTCCTCGTTGTCACAGAGAGAGTCGATGGAGGCCCAGTTGGTCTTCAATGACCACAAATACATGTTGTTTCAATTAATCAAGTCTTCTGTGCACAACTTTTAAAGTTTGTAGTTCTGTTCATCCTCTCAAAACGTAACACTCGCAAACCTCCCAGGACACGCACACACTCACACACTCACAGGCTCACTCACACACTCACACGCACACACGCACACACACTCTGCTGGAAATGAGCGAGGTGTGTAAGGAGTCTCCACAGGGCGAGGGCACGATGAAGTGTGGGAGGAAATGGGAGCTGAATTAAATCTCCTGGGTGGAGGCTGCAGGAGATGGATCAATGACGCAGTGTTTCAGGGTGTGTCTTGTGTTTTATGCTTTTACATCCTCGTGCCCATTGTCTCTTTATTTCTGTGATTTAAAGAAACCAAGAGACTCTTGGTTTCTTTCAATCTCTCCAATCACTTAGGCAGGAAATGCTTGTAATTCCTCCTCAGAGCTGCTGTTGTCCCTCACTGACAGTGTTGTTTTTACTAAAAGCTCTTTGCTTCCAGGCCACTGCAGCGTTATTATGAGCACGTCCCCTCTGCACTAACTTTGGATCTCCATTAGTGAACAGCAGGCTTGTTTCAGGCATTTTGAATCCTCAAGTACTTCCCTCCTGTTTTTAATTCAACTACAGCCACATTTTGTCATCTTTGCTGATATTAAACAAGTTTCAAGGCCTGGGAAAAGCCTGGAATAGCCTTGATAAATAGTTGTCAAAGTGTACTTGAGCAAGACACTGAACCCCGAGCCCCCCCCTCAGAGCATTTAAATCTGTCTGTGTCTCAGATTTTAATATCATTTGTTTTTGTATGTGTTTATCAAACATCTAATCTGATAAATCATCACTGTCAATAGATTACTACACCAGTCACATGTGTGTATACATATTATACATATATATATATAATATATATATATATATATATATATATGTATATATCACTGAATGGACCTTTGTGGACCCACAGAGGTGCTTTTCTATATTCGTGCTATTGGGTTGTCGGTTATGAAATAATAAACTGCTCTCATTGTTCCTCACTTTTTACTTCATAATATTAGAAAGGGGTTTTCTTTTATTGATCCCATTTGCTTATGTTTCTGGACAGTCGTCGTGTTACGATCATCAAATGACTATCAACATGTTTTCCCACATCTCCTAAATCATCAGAATATTAATCTCTAGTCCACTGACCCTGTTTGTATCTCATCATGTAAGCAAAGCTCCTCCTGCCCTTTTGAGGACCTTCACTAATGTTGCGCTGAGCACAAACCCTCCAGAGCTCCTTTTAAGGACCAGTTTGGCCTGACTCTCCTCCGCCGTTTAACCTCCAGGAAACACGGAGTGTGTTTGTAAAGGTTGGAGAAAGAACTCGATGAACAGATTTAACCTGCTTCCACTCTGAGCCAACGCCGTAATCTGACACATTTATGATATTACATTCAGCCGCGAATCAGGTCAACGCATCTAATCCCCCCCACAAACCCCCCCCCCCTCCTCGCCGCACGCCACCATACAAAAGCTGAGAGGGAACCTGAAAGTGACCGATGGAATCTCAATGTGATGAAAGAGTAGCTGGCAGCGATTAAGGCTTATTCTCTATAATGTGATCCCAGCCTCATGTTTCCTCTTTGTAGCTGCAGTCATTTGGTGGTTTGAACCTAATCTCCAGTCCAGGTACAAATATCATTTGTGGAGGATAATGCTGGTATTTGGTCAAATTTTGACCCATTTTTTTAAACAGGCGGTTTAACTGCATACTGTTTTTTATAGTTTGTTATTAAGCAGCGATAGTCAGCTGATGAATGAACTTATTTACTGAGCTTTTCATTTGAGACAAAACCTTCATGACATCAGACAACATCACCTTTTAAATAAAACCCATCAAAAGTTGAAATCTCATAGTTTACTCCAATCCCACAAAGCAACCTTATAATGAGGATTTGACCTTGTTAAACAGCAATACACTTTAAAAGGATGCGATCTTTATACGTTTATAGGATCATGTGCCTCAGGTCCCTTGGGCCTTAGAAAGCTTTCACCTGATTGATCTTTAAGATAATAATGAATCCGTAAGTGATACAGCTGCTAGATATTACTTTTCACAGGGATCTATATTATAATCATGATGCCTCAGTGACAGACTTTGGGTTTTTAAATTGTGCGTCTCACCATCTCACGAAGCAAATGTCTTAAAGTTTGGTCCAAACACCCAAAGGTCTCTGACCTCTAAACACAGGACTTCTGACCGGTTCACAAAGCAGTGTAATGGGATAAAATGATGATGATGATGACGACATTTTAGACTGACAAACTGGTTCTAGTTTGTTTTCCGTGTCGATGTTTTTAAGGAACACGGTCAACGTGTCGGTTGATGTTCTCTCAGAGTGGGTTTGTGTTTCAGGGCTCTTCCCCGACGTGGGCGGAGGTCACTTCCTGCCGCGGCTGCGGGGGAAGCTGGGGCTGTTCCTCGCCTTGACGGGCTTCCGCCTGAAGGGACGCGACGTGCAGAGAGCTGGAGTCGCCACTCACTTCGTGGAGTCCCAGAGGGTACGGACCACCGAGTGCCCCCCCTCTTCACCATGTAGGGTCAATCAGAAGATGAGTCACCAGCTGGACCAAAGCATGTTGTCACTGCTGCTGGCGTGAGGTCCGCCGGTTTAGTCCAGACTGTGACCTTGTGTGACCTTGAGCTCAACAGCTGAGCTGCAGCGGGTGGATTCAACAGCGGTTCCCAAAACACTAAATAATGATTTCTTGTGTGTTTTTATGTTCTCTCATAAGCATTGTGTCCCAGGTTCTGCCTGTTTAACACCGATCCAAACTAAATAAATAATGACATTCAGGAATCAAAGTAGCCTTCTAAGGAAAAGAATTCATCAAAAATGCTTGCTGCCCAAATGGGATTTTAACATCCAGCCTTGTGTCTGAATAGATCCCACAGCTGGAGAAGGAGCTGGTGGGCTTGAGGTCTCCTTGTGCTGAAGACATCTCAGCTCTGCTGGATTCATTCCAGAACCAGGTCGGCATCCTCGACCTTCACAATGTCCAAAAGACGTTTCCACATGAACCCTTGAGTCATAATGGGTCTTTGTCTCCGTCCACAGAGTGCTTTAGACTCTGAGAAGCCGTTTGTGTTGGACAAACACATGTCTGATATTGACAGGTAGGCCTCGGATTTCTCTTCTCCACAAAATGCTCTGAATCTAAAATCTAAAACGGCGAGATGCTTAAATGAAACAAATGGGAAGAAGCCATCAGTGTCCTCTGCTCTGTGCATGCTCTCCTCCCTCCTGCTGAGGATGGACAGGTGTGGAGTGTTTGGGGAGATGTTGCTCAAACAGGACGCAGTGTGTTGCTCACTATTTTAGTGGATGTTCATGTCCATGGACGTTTTTTCCAACCTGATCTCTTGCAGCCGGTGATCAGCACACACTGACTCTGGTTTGTGTAATTGAGAGTAAACTGATGCAACCTTCTCCTCCCTTCAGGCTCTTCAGCTCCAGCAGCGTGGAGGGCATCGTGCAGAGCCTCAAGGCAGACGCCTCAGAGTTCGCCATCAAGCAAGCTGAGGTACGCTGTTGATCACTGACGTAACCAGTCAGGTCCTGATGCTCTCCTCTCTCCTTCTGCTGTGCTCCTCTTAACTATCTGAACAAACTGCAGCCCTGTTTCTCCAGCACCTCACTGACGGTGGAGCCTTGTTTGGCTTTAGCAGTGTGTGTCTGTAATTAGTGGTTCCCTCGCTTTAAGCACTTAAAGGGGTTAGTCTACGTCCTGCTGGCCAGACCAGAATCCCCACTGAGACCAGAGCCTCGTGGCCTCATCCCACAGATCTCCAACATGTCTTTGACTGCCTCTTCATGGACGCTACGTCACAATACTCCAATCAGCTCAGACCTGGGAATGAAGGCCAATGACCTTATGTAACAGCACACCCTGGATTACACCCCCCCCCCCCCCCCCCCCACCCCCCTGATCTCTCCAGGATTACTGATACTGTAAAACCGGTCAGCTGTTGTCTGTTATTATGTGTTTATTGTTTGATTTGAAGTATGATTTATGGAGGTCAGGGGGGGGGGGGGGGGGGGGTTTATTATAATCCCACTTCCCCAGTTACCACTGACTCACGCGCCTTGTACATCAAACATTTAAAGCTATTTTCACCTTATTTACACATTGCATTGTGTATATTATATTATTATATGATATATATTTTGTCTCCTCCTCCAGACACTGTCCAGGATGTCTCCCACGTCCCTGAAAATCACCCATAAGCATCTGCAGGTCGGTGCCACTCTGAGCCTGCAGGACGTGCTGGTGATGGAGTACCGACTCAGCCAGGCCTGCATGGTAAGAAGCTTCATTCTCTAACCAGAACCACGAAGGACCCATTGGGTTCTTTCACATTTTTCTATATGTCATATTATTATTATTATGATGTATTTAATTTATAGGTATATTGTCATATTTAACATTTGGCCTCCAGTCAAATCTAATTGGATTCTTATCTCATGGGGGTGTTTCTTTTGTTTTGCAGAGGGGCCACGACTTTTATGAGGGTGTGCGAGCCGGTAAGTTCCTGCAGTGCACGGCCCACAAAGAACTGAGATATGAGACACTGTGATAGGAGGAACTGAGATGTGAGACACTGAGATAGGAGACACTGAGATAGGAGACACTGAGATAGGAGACACTGAGATAGGAGACACTGAGATAGGAGACACTGAGATCGGAGACACTGAGATAGGAGACACTGAGATAGGAGACACTGAGATAGGAGACACTGAGATAGGAGACACTGAGATAGGAGACACTGAGATAGGAGACACTGAGATGTGAGACACGGAGATAGGAGACACTGAGATGCTAATCAGAATGAAAAAGCCCAGTTTAGCTCGACAGCGCGTCGGTCACATGATGTGATTCCCCTTCTTGCAGTGCTGATTGACAAGGACCAGAGTCCCAAGTGGAGCCCTTCAACGCTGGAGGAGGTGTCGGAGCAGAGTGTGGATCAGTGCTTCTCCTCGCTGGGGGAGAAAGACCTGACGTTCTGATGCTTCCCACCTTCGGACCCACACCACCAAGCCCCCACCCCCTCAGTGATTCTATGACACACTGGATCGGTGCCACACTTGATGGTTTGTTGCTGTGGAGGCATTTTACAGGAAAAGCTCTCAACTTAAGAGCAGAAGAGGTAGCAGCAACTGCTTTGTGTGTCGCCCACAACTGGCTGTGCGCTACGAGTGGAGTGGTTGTCTCTCTCAGATGATGCTGCACAGCGACTGGAGGACATGGGAGGAGAAAATGATCTCACCACTGAGTGCTTCATTACGCTTCCTGTGGGGTTTGTTGATGTGACCTGGATCGCTATCATCTGTCCTTCTGCAGTGTCCCTTCTGCTGCTGCAGTTTATTTTCCTTTTCACTAAAATCTCTAGTTCTTCGTGTGTGTGTGTGTGTGTGTGTGTGTGTGTGTGTGTGTGTGTGTGTGTGTGTGTGTGTGTGTGTGTGTGTGTGTGTGTGTGTGTGTGTGTGTGTGTGTGTGTGTGTGTGTGTGTGTGTGTGTGTGTGTGTGTGTGTGTGTGTGTGTGTGTGTGTGTGTGTGTGTGTGTGTGTGTGGGGATGCTGGAACAGACAGCAATAAAGATCTGATAAAAGGCGCTGTGGTCCTGTCTGTACTTTAAACAGCAACATGCACTGAGGGCCTTTCATGAAGCGCTTGTAAAGTGACTCGTAATCAGCACAAAGCTTGTTCTACTCACTGCATGTTTTATGTGAGCGGTTCAAAGGTTCATCAGAGACAAGCAAATGATTGACTCCACTATGGTTCCAGTTGGAACTTTTCCTGATTTGGAGCGTTGCCTCATTCGTCTTCTCCATACCTCCTGTAAATATTAATGAATATTAAATTATGACGCAAGGCATAAATCAGATTTATTGGCATCAGACGTTTTTACTATGGCCGGGACTTGAGCGTGTTAATTACGATTAATTAATTACAATGTGAATTAAGATTAATTAATTACACAAAAAATAACACATTAAACATTTTTTATGCATTTTTACACTTATTTTTTGCACCGCGGAACGTTTCTCACTGGATGAGTTTCGGGGGGACCGATTATACTGGAGCACCAACTAGCGTCCATGACTTCAGACAACAACAAACCACAGTGAACATGAACGAAGAAGCTGACGAGACCGTGTCGGGTGGCCCCGTGAATGTGAAATCTTCTTATAATAAACACACGGATGGAAGCGTCGATAAGAGCGTGGTTGTGTGCAAGCTGTGCAACAAGGAATTCACATCGAGCCTCAAGTATCACCTCAACGCAACACAATTAGCAGCTAGCGTGGACGTACAAGGACCCACACCCAACCCACACTGCACCAGATGACTGGTTTAAGGACCAGGGTAACTAAGTCCACGTCTGAATAACCAATGTTCTGAATGTACTTGAAAGTATTGGTCTACTTAAAAAACATAGTTTACAGAAGGTCTACTTACCTATAGGCTACCTGAATATCTGAAAGTACTATATTTCTAAATATGCTATTTCTACACTTGTCTGCTGGAATTGGTTGAACAAAAATAAAAATCCATGTGAAAAAAATTACTTCTCACTGTTCTCAGGTCAAATATTTATGCAATTAAAATGCAATTAATTTTGATTAATTAATTACAAAGCCTCTAATTAATTTGATATTATATATATATATATATATATATATATATTGACCCTACATATTTTGACTTTTTTCACAATATTTTTTTCCCATGACATGACTGGAATGATCTTAGATGGAGCAACCTACACGTCCCTGTCACTAATGCCAAATGCCCCAAATTTCTGTACTTTAAACCTTATCTGGGTTCAACCCTCAAGGGGCTGTAATAAGTTTCATGTCAGTGTGACCACTGAATGAGACACATCTGCTCATCTTTACTGACTCATCCGGCCTTCTCTCCCGTCAAAAAGGTGGAACCCTATAGGCTACGTAGCATGGCTAGTAAGTGCTAAAAGGCTAAAGCAAAGCAATTAACATCAAATTCAATTCATCAGCAAAAGATTCTTCATCATTCTTGACAATGCCATCATAACTCAAGTGAACGCGCCTTGTGTTTCTGCATAACCCCCAGGGTTCACTTCTCTGAAACAACCAGTGGGGACAATGCCCCCACAACTACCTCCGCGGTAGTGCGCTCAAGACTTGGCAGGAGCGGGATTTGAACCCACTGGCGGCACTTACAGAGGCTTTCGGCTCCTTCTTGCACCCCTACACTACCAGTCCTGGTCACATTTTGGCAACTTTGATTCTCCTATTTAACCTTGAGCATGTGAGTTAAACCTCAAAAGTCTTTTTAAATGCTATTTCCACATCTGGGCTTGAACCCACAACCTTCAAGTGCAGTACAGGCTTGTGGCAGCAGCTCTTCTGCTGCGCTACTTCACCACACACTAACCAGCCCTTTGTTTGTTGTATTTAACCTTGAGATTGCTACTCAAACCTGAAGTAAAGCCAAAGGCTCAAAACCAAGACTGGTCTTGAACCCACAACCTATAGAGTAAGGACAGTAGCTCCTCAGCTCTTGTGCTGCACTACCTCACCATGCACCAATTCAAATTTTGTTTCTCGTATTTAACCTTGAGACTGCTACTCAAACCTCAAAACTCTTTCAAAGCAGAAGTGATGTCTGCATGAAGGGGCATGAACCCACAACCTCAGACAGCAGGTTCGAGCCTGCAGCCCTTCAGTTGTTCCCTTGTGCTATTCAAGCACATGCCTCATTGTGTCCGTTTCTCATATTAGACCTTGGGATTGTTTACTACAAAGTTTACTGCAACCAAACCCTCCTTCTGAGAGAGCAGGTTTGAACTGAGGATCCTCCACACTTCAGGCTTCCTGCTATCTCCCTGCACTGTTCCACCACACACCTGTTGATGCTTTTGAATCCAACCTCAATTCTCATAGATTCTCAGGCTGGAATTCACAACACAACACACTTGTCTGCTGGAATTGGATGAACAAAAATCAAAATCCATGTGAAAAAAATTACTTCTCACTGTTCTCAGGTAAAATATTTATGCAATTAAAATGCGATTAATTTCGATTAATTAATTACAAAGCCTCTAATTAATTAGATTAATATTTTTAATCGAGTCCCGGCCTTAGATTTACACATACTGTATTACACTTCAAAAAGTCACTCATTTAAAGTCGTTAATCATTTTCATGACGTATCCACAGGTCGATACATCTCACTAAAGCTCCTTGGTGGAGGCCGAGTCAGTGTTTAGAGCGTCCAGCTCCACCGTCCTGAGCACCATGTGACTCCCTTCGGAGGGCCCTACTTTGCTTTGTCCTTTATGGCAGTAGGATGGACTTTGGATTATAGCAAATTGCAGCGTGTAAGCTTTGTTTTTAAAGACTAAAAAGATCTTCAGGAATTCAATTGATAATGAAACCTTATTGTTAGTGGCAGCCTTCATTTAATCAACAACAGCCTTTGGATCCTTCTGGTTCTGTCCTTCAAAAAGGGGCCGACTGAAGAGCAGCTGCCGTCTGGAGTGAAACCCGCTGGCAATAAATAACTTGAACTGGATGACCTTCACAAACCGGAAGGTTGTTCTGATGAAGACACTTGATCTGATTGGTGGTCTCGGTGCAGATGCTTTTCTTTTTGGACGAATCTCTGATGTCTGTCAGGATTCTTAATCATTACAAGTGTAAAATAAAATGACTCCTCTTCCTCCATAATGTCAAGAAAATGTGCATTTTAAAATGCATCACACTGTCCTCACAGCACCACGGACCCGTGAGCTGTGGCCTTCTCTTTTTGATGGACGTGTTCAGCACAACCAACGCAGTCAGATTTAGAATCAGGGACGTCGTCTCTAATCTGCACCGACAGATTCATCCGCCCAAAGAGATTAGAGTTGTAATTTGAACACAATCTATGCAGAAACCTCTCTGAGTCCCAGAATCACCTGAACATCAGCCCGTTAAGGCCCTGGTGCTGTTAATCACGCTCTCAGGTGAAATGGGCTCCATGTCAGGCAGCAGCATAAAAATAGAACTAGTGTTTGTTTGATATACATTTAAGTCAAAACGGCATCATGGGAGAAATAAGACTTTAGAGACAGCAGCACCGGTCTAAAATAAATCTAATGGATCCGTTAATGATGTTCAGAAACAGGTCGATCCATAAATCATTAAAATGGTTTACAACAAGTAACGGACAGAAGAAAAAGATCATTCAAAGTTTGCTAAAAGTATTGGGTAAATTATTAATATAGGTGTTATAAATAAATGTATTGGGTAGCTAAAGGTAATCAATGAATTGACTGTTGCCATAGTAACAACGCCCTCACGCCAGTGGGGGATGACGTCAACTTTCTTAATCTTAATTTAATGAACTAGACAAGATTAACTTGAAAATGGAAGACGGGTCTAAACTCAGATCAGTATGAGAGTTTAAACTGTTTAGACTTCCTGATGACATCGATGTGTTGATACTGAAACCCTGTAAATGAGTTAAGAGAAGACTAAAAGTATAAAGTATTCTTACACTTATCAGTGGTCACAACTGTTCAGAGCTGTTCTCACAGTTGACACTTGAGGTTTAGGTGGTTCCAGCAATGGAACTTTAATGACATCATTCAGAGCACCTGCAGCTCCACTAGTGAACCGGACCTTTTCTAATGTACCTTGTGGTATAAATCCTGCATTACCAGACCGTGTTGGGCCCTTAGTGACCTTCATGAAGGGCTTTGGTGGACCTGTAAATACAGTCGTCCTCCTGCAGCTGCAGCACCACCTGATTTTAAGACGTTTGACATGTCGAAGGTTTATTTGTGCTGTTGTCCTCTATCGGGGACACGGCAGTATTTCTCACTTAGTTGTACGATAACACAATGTTGACATAAAATAAGCCTACAACATTTTTACAAAAAAAACACGTGTCAACTGCCGTTCTGTGAGCCAAATCCTCTTTGAAATGTGTGTCAATCCTCTGAGGCGCTGTTTGCTTTGGGCCAGCCAGTCCGAATGTGCAGGAAACACACGAGGACTTCAGGGGCCTGTGGTCCAGGCTTCCTAATGGCCATGTGGGTGAAGATGCTCCTCCATGCAGCTCAGCCACAGGATCTCCAGGGAGGCCGTTAAAAGGAGAACTTCAGCCCGCAGAGCAGAAGGAGCCGGATCGCATGAAGGGAGCCATTGAATAGTGTTTCCTGCCTGGTACCGGGTCAGACTGAGGAACAAGGTGTGACGGGGATGATGAGAGGAACGGGGACAGGGTCAGAGTGCGTTTGTCGCTCCGCAGGAGGGTTTTTAGGCTGTGAGTGTAACCCTCACCCCACACACAGCAGGTAGGTTCTGGAGGGATCCATTCTGAACAAAGGTGTTCATTTAACCCTCCAGCATCGAGGTCCCCGCTCTCCTCACGGCACGTCACATTCAATGTAGGGGATGTCGATGTAGCGGCGGTCCACCTCCAGCCACTGCTGCACGGCCCGGGCCACGATCTCCTCGGAGAGCCTGTGGGCGTAGTCCAGCAGCACCGGGCTGACCTTCAGGGGGCAGTCCGGAGAGCCCAGCTCTGAGGGCAGCATGTAGGCGTTCTCGCCCCTCGCTTTGCCCTCCACCTTCTCTGTGGAGTTTGCACCTTGGCTCCTCTTGGATTTGACACACCCCATGTTCTGGAGGGTGTCGCATTGATTTACTTTATAGGTGGGAGGTGCTCAGTGATGTGGGTGGGATTCTGGAAGCGGTGGGTCGGTCCCAGAAGCTTCCCCTCGACGTTGCTCTGCTTGTTTCAGCTCCCGTCATCCACTGCCTCCCTCATCCATGTCTGGGTCTGGGTCAGAGACGCTACGGGGACCGTCCCCCTGTGGGCCCCCTGTGGGTCCCTCGGCGCTTCGTCAACTGAGGAGAGAGTGAAGAGACATTTAGTGATTTCACTTCTATCAGAGGCTGCACCAGAGAGGACGGGGTCTTCAGCAGGAACTGGTCTTCAGGACCGGGCCTCTGTTGGATCACCTCGTCACATTTTAAAAAGGACATTCGACTGCGTTACACATTCAGCCCCCCCCCCCTTCCCCCTCCGCTACCTCACAGCACTTCATGACTCAATTGCCTCGGCCTACTTTGTGTTGCATGACACAGCACTGAGGGCACTGGTGCTGTTTGGCCTGCGTCGTCCATCTGCTCCTCCAGCCGATTCACACTGACAGCTCCTTTTATTAGGAGCACAGGCCCTGGTGCTCCATGCTCCACACAACACCAGGCCATGAAGGGTTTATATGTGTGGATAAACAACAGAGTGAGGTGCAGAGGAATTTGAAATGTCACCAAATCTCTGCCAAATCTGGTATTGTGTGAATGAGGTGTTTGTTAATGTGCATCAATTAGCCGTCAGACAGTCACGTGGGATGCAGTTGATACCTCATTATTGGAAATATGCGACCAAAAGGAGCTGCGATCCCCCAGAGCTGTACGTACTTTTAGCAGAGTGCGTCAAGGCTTCCTTCATGTCAACAAGCAGGAATCCAGCGGCGGAAGCAGTAACCCAAGGTCGTTGAAGTAAACATCACCTGGCGGGCCGCAGGTTGCGGTGGCCACTCCTCAGCTGTCCGCGCGCACAATCCGTGGGATTCCAATTCAACGCGTTATTGATTGTGTGCAAAAAAAGAAAACAATATATAAATAACGTGTCCAAAGTTGGTGCGGCTCGCGCGCGCTTCCTGTAGAATGAAGAACTCCGCGTCACATTTCGCTGCCATCTCTAGAAAGGAGGCGTAAACGTGACGGTTTCCCCTGTTTACGCACACAGGGAATCCAACGTCTGCGCGGAGCGGAGTGGCGGAGCCCGGGAGGAGCGCAGTCTGCCCGCTGACAGGTGGCCGCGCGGCGCGGTGAGTCGGTGCGACAGCGCCACCTGGCGGGGAGCCGCAGACGCTGCGTCGTACCAAGACAAATGAGTTCAGTGCTGTAATTCATTCAAAGTATTTCGTGGGCATGAAATCACTTTCTTTCAACCTAGAGCAATTCTTTTGGCCCAACATAATTTATTTTGGTTTCAGCATTTACTGATGACGTGTAATAATTTACTAATGTCATTTCTGTACAGTCTTGTATTTTGCAAGATATTCTATATATCTGTTGCCTTATTCTTTTGACAATGTTATTATTCCTTAAGAACCATGTCAATAATCGACCTTTTAGAATTCATTTTGTGAAATTCAGATTTAATAAGAGTAACAATTAGTAATAATCAGAGGTGTGGACTCGAGTCATGTGACTTGGACTCGAGTCAGACTCGAGTCATGAATTTGATGACTTGAGACTCGACTCGACAAAACGTACAAAGACTTGCAACTCGACTTGGACTTGAACACCGATGACTCGTGACTTGACTTGGACTCGAGCCCTTTGACTCGAGAAGACTTGCTACTTCCCATGAAAACTGGGGAAAACATTTTCACACCACCGCGCCGCTCTGTTTATCTGCATCTGTCAAAAAATGTGCGCCACCTGTATGCAGAGAGCGCGCGTTGCCTGAACAACATCCAATCACTGCAGTCCATTTGACCTTATCAACGAGACAGCTCGTTCATGGTTACAAAAATCGGGATTTTTGAACCCGGATTCAGACTCCGATGGAAATCCTCGCCAACATCATGTCAACGTCCGTTTTAAAGTAGTGTAATGAGCTGAGTTAAAGTTATTAGTTAATCAGTTATGCAGATGTTGCATGTGTTCACGTTATGCTGTTACCAGCTGTAGTTACGCGAGACAACCCGAGTTTTGGGGGGCCGTGTATGCGGAAGTGTTCGTTCGGCGTGGTGACGGCCAACAGTGACCGAAGTTGAGTTGTTTTATATAAATAAATGCAGCGGAGTTGCAAGCCAGTCATCGCCTCCTTATTTACGCTGCAGCATTGGGGTGAGCGTTACAGTACTATAACACAGTCACAGTCGATCCACCATTACCCTTCCCTTCGTAGTCTAGGTCTGTGAGGCAGCGCACCATCACCCAGGGTTCCCCGTCCCCACTATAATAAAAGGACTCGAAATGACTCGAAACTAAAATGGTACGACTTGTGACTCGACTTGAGACTTGTTGGCTTTGACTTGTGACTCGACTTGGGACTTGCTTCGTCTTTGACTCGACTTGACTCGGGACTCGAGGGCAATGACTTGAGACTTGCTTGTGACTTGCATGACAGTGACTTGTTCCCACCTCTGGTAATAATTAGTGTTTCAGTTTATTTTACGCCAAAGTGATCAACGCTTCCTTCTATTCGCTGCATGACTGGACTCTAGAAAACAATCATGTTCAGGTAAAAGGCACCGAACTCTTTACCAATCTGATTGGACCTGAGTGCGTTTTACACCATCACATGTTCCTGTGGGACTTCCGGCCTTCCTGATCTGACACTCATGAGCTTGCCACACGGTGGCGCTGTCCTCTCATCTGCCACAACGAGGGTTCACCAAGTCATAGAAACATACTTTATCTTTGCTCATTTATTTTCTTCAATTGGTTTTATATTTCCCAGTACAATAAAGTCTGGTTTTGGGGGCGATGGTGGAGCAGAGTGATGCACTGGGAGCCACAAGGTTGGTGGTTCAAATCCCGGCTGTGTCCCTGAGCAAGACACTTAACCCCTAATTGCTGCCCAGGAGAAATGTGATGTTATAATGCAATGTAAGTCGCTTTGGATAAAAGAGTAAATGTAATGTAACGTCTGCCGATCATCTGCTTCTCTGACCCAAGATGACTTGAAACTAAAAATGCAACCACAATCTGCATTTATGGATTAAATGTATTTTGCCAACTAGTCTGCACTATGCATCTGTTTTTAAAGACATTTGACAAAAGAGTAGATTTTAAATGCAATCTTGAAAACAAGCATCGTGATTCATGTGTTCATTTGGTCAAAGTCAAACTGCATCATCCCGCAAAGGATCGTTTGGCTGCAAAAACATTCATAAGAAAATGCATTAATCTGTCTATGAGATCAGGGACACAGTAAATGCGAAATGGAGACAGTGCAAACAACTGAATGCACACGCGCGCGCACACGCGTCTTCAGCAAATTCAGAAGCAATTTGCGCAATTAATGTAAGAAAAGTGGATCAATCCACCCGTTAAGCACATGCCCACAGTCCCCAACCCGTTATGGTTTGACACCGGAACAAACGATCCTGTCAGTCGGTTAAAACGCATTGTTGCCTGTCCAGCCAATCATAGTTTTTGACGACACAAAAGAGCCTAAAGTTGGAGTATAAAAGGTGTGCGCTAATAAAGTGTGATACCTATCAGAGTGGGACATTAATCCAATCCCAGTCGGGTCCAGCACACACCAAGGGAGAGAATGCATCTGTCTCTGACTGTGATGTATCTCAGCTTGCTGATTGCTTTGGGTTCAGTCGTTTTGAGCGACCAAGAGACGCAGCAGCAGCCCGTCGCCAGCAGCCCGGAGGACACGGAGCAGTGCTCCTCCTGCGAGGTCCGCCAGCAGATCAAAACCATGCGACTAAACGCGATCAAATCGCAGATTTTGAGCAAACTGCGAATGAAAGAAGCTCCAAATATCAGCCGAGACATTGTGAAGCAGCTCCTGCCCAGAGCGCCGCCGCTGCAGCAGCTTCTGGACCAGTACGACGTGCTGGGAGATGACAACAAGGATGAGGTTATGGAGGAGGACGATGAGCACGCCACCACGGAGACAATAATGATGATGGCCACTGCACGTAAGTCTTTATTTATGCTTAATGAAAAGGACGCAAACAAACGTCTCCAAAATGTGCTTTACGCGCGGGACGGAGCGCACGGAGGGACACCAGAAGTCTGCATTTAAACAACACATAACTAGAAGCAGGTTATGGGACGAGCATTTAAAACTTGATATGTTTGGAAGACAGATTGTGAAGTTTTCCAAACGTTACGAGTTCATTTCATTGCGTGAACGTCAGCCCGCACGTGGTGGTGAACCCTCTTCTGTCCCCTGTCCCCCTCCAGCCGAGTCCATCGTCCAGACGGACGGGGAACCAAAGTGCTGCTTTTTCTCTTTCACCCAAAGGCTCCAGGCCACGCGCGTGCTGCGGGCTCAGCTGTGGGTGAACCTGCGGCCGGCGGGGGAGGCGACCACGGTGTTCATGCAGATCTCCCGCCTGATGCCAGCCGCGGACGGGAGGAGGCACGTACGCATCCGCTCCCTGAAGATTGACGTGAATGCCGGAGTCAGCTCTTGGCAAAGCATCGACGTCAAACAAGTGCTGGCTGTGTGGCTGCAGCAGCCGGAGACCAACTGGGGAATCGAGATCAACGCCTTCGACTCGAGGGGAAACGACTTGGCTGTGACCTCCACGGAGCCCGGGGAGGAAGGACTGGTGAGATGAAGCCTTACTTCTTGCTTTGCACTCAAAGGCCCATTGTACGTGGCACTGTGTGTATGATGATGATTATTGTGAAAGTGCACTGTTCCTGTGCAGAGTCAGCAGGGGGCTAAACATTCATGCATTTCTCTGCTGGAAGCGGGAATCGAGATTTAAGACTTTTGAAAGCTGTTAATCAACACAGACTCCATGCAGGCGCACACCTGCATTTGGACAAATGCCCAGTCCGCAATAAGCTCAAACCTTATTGCTTGATTACATAAAAGTCACCTGCCCCAAATTCCTCAAGGTATTCTGTGTGACTGTGCAAATCAGAGTAATTGCCTGCACACGCACACACACACTGCAGCTATCGATGACCAACACTTAGTTTCATTAGAACACCTAGACGGCTTTGTTTAAAACTCAAAGTTTCATAATGTTGTCTCCTCCCGGGCTCGAGGATTAAGAGTTGTAGGAAGAATGCTGTCATCCGCCTCCACTTTCAAAGTATTCAAGCGCGCTTTGTCGTTACAGCAACCGTTCATGGAGGTGAAGATCTCCGAGGGGCCCAGGCGGGCCAGGAGAGACTCGGGCCTGGACTGTGACGAGAATTCCCTGGAGTCCCGGTGCTGTCGTTACCCGCTCACTGTGGACTTTGAAGACTTTGGCTGGGACTGGATTATTGCGCCCAAGCGCTACAAGGCCAACTATTGCTCCGGGGAGTGTGAGTACATGCACCTGCAGAAGTATCCGCACACCCACCTGGTGAACAAGGCCAACCCCCGAGGGAGCGCCGGGCCCTGCTGCACGCCCACCAAGATGTCGCCCATCAACATGCTCTACTTCAACAGGAAAGAGCAGATCATCTACGGCAAGATCCCTTCCATGGTGGTGGACCGCTGTGGATGCTCTTGAGATGGATGGAGGGGCTGTGGCTTCATCCGTCCCCCGACTTCAAACTTTTTTACCCACCCGATCCACCCGATCCACCCGATCCACCTGATCCACCCGATCCACCTGATCCACCTGATCCACCCGATCCACCCGATCCACCTGATCCACCTGATCCAACGCTTTCCTGCAGAACACGGGGCAGTAGAACCACAGTAGCCACAAACAGGGCAGCGCTCTCCCAACCAGCCTGGCGCTTGCTTTCATTCCCCCCATTGAAATGTCAGCCATGGGGGCTTCAAGTCAGACGCTCGGAGAAAGTTCCGTTCACACTCAAACACACCTGCCGAATCCTGGAGGGAAGGTAGAAAGCACCTGTGTTCTCTGCTGTTCATTTATACACACATCTACTCCACTCCATATGTAGCCAACATGAAAACTATTACACTTTTTGCTAAGATATGTGCTCGTGGTAATCATTTAAAACACAAGTTATGTTGTCAGAGTGAAAACCTCATGGACTTTTTGAAACACATCTGGAGGCTGAAACGAGGGATGAAAACTGGCAAACCCTTAATCACTCAAATATCATTTGAACTGCACCCGATTTTTAGACAATCAATTGCAAGTCATTCTCTCTCTTGTATTGCATTAAACTTTAAGTTGTCGTTTTAAGTAAAACGTGGTAAACACATCCTGTAGCATACATACAAGCAGCAACATATCTGACCGAGGACCCTGGTGTTCTTCACTATCCAACCAAACAGCCTGAGCCCTGTGAGAGACACTTGAATTATTCGCATTGTAAATTCACACGAGTGGACAGAAGGACTTGAAGTGACCAGTCACAAGTCACAGTGACTTACTCATGAACAGAGGAAGTGGCTTGTGGAGATGGATGAATGTTGAGATCATGCTCAGCACAGTTTGCACTATGGCACACCAATAGAACAATTGGTTGCAACAAAAGTTGTAAAAACTGATTTTGATATGTTTGCTAATTTGTATTGTATACATGTGCCATTGTTTCCATTAGGGGTTTCCTTTCTAAACCACCTGTTGGTAAATGTATAAAACCACCACCTGCCAAGATAAATGATGTAGTGCAGCAACTCTATATACTTGTTTTAACAAATAAAGTTTCTAGCTTGTTTGTGGAGTTTGGTTTCTTTGACATTGCACTTCACAAACGGCTCATTTTCTATAAATGTGAGCGTTATATTTAGTTTTGATTCTGATTCCTGGAATAAGCAGAGGACAATTTCTCCTTGCATTCAGTTGTCAATCAAACACAACCCGAAATCCCACTTACAACAGAAGCTGACACAGTGGCTTCAGAGAGGACGTGGTGTCACTCTGCTGCGTCTCAGTGGGACACCACAGCTGAGAATCTTCATGCCTTCAACAAACGGTGTTTGGGGACCTGGGCGGCGCTGTGAGAATGTAATGACAACACGCACACTCCCTACCTGACTGCAGTTGCACAAGCTCCTCCTCTGTGTTTTGTCCCCTGTGAAGGATGCTGGAAGCGTTGCTGTCTAATGAGAGGATGTGAGCCTGTGACAGCGGGACCGACCCCACCGACGGCCTCATTCAGGCTGGACTTCCGCGCCGTAGACGGCGAGCTGAGCGAGACGCTTCCTGTCCTGCTGGGTGCTGGAAAGCTGCCATGAGGGTCGGCTGCAGAGTGGATCCACAGAACTTCTTCTCCCTGGGGGGAGGGGGGAGGGGGCCTCTACACGGAAAATATCTGTAAACAAGAGACCATTCTATTGACACGAGATAAGTAGACGCTGCAAAAAGCACTAAACTATTAACTGCTTCATCTCTGATTCCACAGTGCTCCTCGTGCTTAGGTGCATCTCCTCATCTGGACCCGTCTCCTTGTTTCAATGTACTTTGCAAACAGGAGCTGGGAAACGTTTTCACCGAGCATGGCCACATCTGTCCGGAGCCGGACCCTGGAGGACTGCATCCGCCAGCGACATTCCGCCTCTGACAGGTGAGGAAGTGAGAGTGAGAGAACGGGAAGAAGGATCCGAGGCAGCTGGAGACCCCGTTATTGGACAGGAGTCCTGTTGTAACTTAATGGTGCTTAATAAGGTTTGATTATGATGCAAAAACAGGCTCTGCTTATCTCATACTAAGAAACAATACCAACTTCTGAAAGGCCAACAATGAAATCCCATTTTGACAACAGTTGACAAGTCATTCCCTAAAATCTCCATCTCGTAGGATGTCTGTATGTCATGGAATTCCATATTGTCTCATTGAGTTTGGACCTCACAGACCGGCCTTTAACGCATGTTAAGGTTCTTTTTAGGAAGTTTGAAAAGGTCTCACATGGACAGACACCTGTCCAGGAAGGATGTATTGATGGAGGATGTCTAGAAGAGACAACTGCAGGTCAAGGTTGTCTCTCATGGGGTGTGGTTATCCGTCAAAGTCCATCATTTAGCTGGAGGTGGAGGAGTCATTTTGCATGGCTTATTACACAGGTTGATTACATATTTGATTGTTGTCAGCATCCTGCATCAACTAGAGCTGCACTTGCCATGTTTTAATACAGTCATTGTACGTAATGACCTGCTTAGTATTTCTAGAATCTCTATCGTCTCCAGATTCCCCACATCTGGACAGAGGAGGGGTACCCGGTGCTGGCCGGGGTTGGGAGTCAAAGGGGGGGCTTGCCAGGTGTTTGCAAAAACATCTGGAGTATTTTAACAGAAGCATGAATCCTCTGGGAAAGTAACTGCTGGCAGATTGCTCTGCAGCAAAGATCCTCCGTGAACAACACGGTTCACGACTGACGTCACACGAAGAGACAGAAGCAAACGTTTCTGGGTGAAATCATGAATTAGAAATAAATAATCCTTACAGCCATAAAGCACTGAATGATTTGACTTCCCCCCCAACAGGAACAAAACAACTTAAGCTGCTCAAATAGTGATGTGTGACGTCCTCTGAAACCCACAGTGAGAAATGATGCTACAACTGGAACAACTGGGCGGGGTTTAATACAAGAGTTCTGCACAAAATGCATGCAGTATAACAGAACTATTTCTGCTGTATTTTAATATTTTGAAGCTGGAATTAGATGACATGGATATGACTGGAGACAATGTGCATTGTATTCATGCTTGAGGATTTAAGTGCTCATCTTAGACCACGTTGGAAAACGATGCCATTGAGACACAACGACAGCTTCATGAACACGTATTTTTTTGTCAGCAGTTTCCGTCCAATCGGCAAAATAAATTAGATTAGATTAGATTCATGTATTCTTTGCTTTTAGATGAGGTGTAGCTCACGGTTCAGATCCATCAGTGAGGGGCGATGAAGGAGAGCAGATCACATGGAGCCTTTAACATCACTGCTAGTGATTCTCTCCTTTCAGTAAGTGATGTGTTGATAACATGTTCCTGTAGGGGGGCCATGAGTTACTTTTATAATATTCATCCTTTTTCACCACTACCAGCCTTAAAACAGCATTAAAGGCATGTTGTAAACATTAAGTTTGCTCACTAGTAAGTTAAAAATACAGTTTTATGTGACAGCTTTGAGAACATTTTAATTAACGTTTTGCCAGACAAAGCATTGGAATCCGTTCCGTCTCCATGGCGACTGGAGCAATGTGCCACTGGTAGACTTTACATTGTTCACGATTAAATCACTTCACCAACCATGAGATCTCCTCCTGCCTGACTGACAGCTTGTTTGTGAAAGTCCCTGTTGGGTCTGCGGAAAGCAGTAAAACGTAATAAAATGACCCGTGTAGGACCCGATCAGCGCCAGATGGCCAGCTGCTGAACGCTAGCTGTCTTCACTTCCTCAGTGATGGATCCTTTCCGTCCGCTCTCCGCTTGCTTTTTCACTTACGGAGGAGGAATCGCTCTTCCTACCTGGAGACGGACCTCTGGGAAGCTACCACATGATTGATGGCTTTGTAATGCCACTGAACGTTTGGAGACTCCAGATATGTTCACAGAATTCCTCAAAGTCCGAGTTTGTTTGCGAGCTGGGGGTCAGGTGACCAGCAAAGAATGGGGCCAAAATTCATTTTCGCCTCCAGAGCAGCGAAGCAACGTGTCTCTGGGGACGAGGGGCTGACAGTGATGAAGAATAGATGTTCCTCAGAGGAGACTACGGCAGGATTATGGAAACCTCCTGTCTGTGGGTATCAGGTATGTGTCAGGAGGCCGGGATGCATTCTCAAATCTTTCTTTACAGATTACAGAAGATCAGTTGAGTGACGTCCGTGAGTCAAGCAGGACTTTCAGGAGTTTCACCTCTATGGAGACCTTCTGAGCACAGGCTACTCATGAATATCTAACTCTCAATGTTTGGGTGTGTTAGCAGCAGATTTACACGTTTGATTCTCATCAATCCCTTGAAGCAGTTTGGTTGCACATGATCTTTTTGCCCTGTGGATTTGTGTAGATGTACTTTTCTTGGAGCACAACTTTAAAACTTGCTGTCGAAATTGTTGTCAAGAGATTCAAAATGTAGAAAAGACTTGATGGCCCCACCTTGGATGCCCTTGACCCATGAAATGTGCTGTGGCTGTAAATGCTGCAGCAGTTGAGGACCCATCACATTAGTGTGGGTCTGATGCCCATAAAGACAATAAGTGGCTCTTCTGTGGTTGGCAGAAAAGTGCACCGTCACAACAGCACCAATTACCAGCTGAAAAACACTACTTAGACCCAGCAAGGAGTTGGTGTTGGTCCCATATGGACCACGGTGTGGTTTACAGTCTACGGCGCTTCCTTCTGGGTCTGAACGCATGGCTCCTCTGGTCCACATCCTGCACATTGGGCCACATACGAGAATACAAAGTAGTTTGTTTAATGGCCACATGATCAGTTTACTCGTGTTTGAAAAGCTCTGGATTCTGAACATAGAAATCGAGTGTGTGTGTGTGTGTGTGTGTGTGTGTGTGTTAGTGTGCCAATGGCATCGGACTCTTCTTCCTCAGGCGCCTCAGATGAAACCTTAATAGCAAATGAAAGCTAAAATGAAAGGTTTTGCCTGGTTCTCAAGCACTGAGCACATATGTTCTTTATCTATTCTCTTCATTAAGTTGCACATTTCCAAAGAGAAACAGGTGTTTGCAGGGCTGCTCTAGGTGACCACTTCTCATAACCCATCCTAAAATAGAGCGTTAAAGGCGTTAAATTTAGTTCATGTAATTTTATTTTGGATTTGATGACTCTATGAGTGGTGTACAGTTGCTGATTACAACTTGAGAAGCAGTAGCTCTGCACATTAGGGCGGTAATCGGAGAACAAATAACTATCTTGCTGACGTTGTATGTGAAATGACTTCTTGTATCGTGGCTCAGATTTTTAACATTTTGTGCGCCTTGCAAAGCGTTTCCTTCACACAGTTCATAATGTTGACTTAATCATTAGCAAATGCCTCCATGTGCTTGTAGAAAATGACAAAAACAGTGAAACAAGTGGTTTTTTTAATAACAGCTGGCCGAATGAACCCTTGCAGACCTTATAAACAGTGTGGTCACATGGTCAAAATGACCATCAGTGGATCCTCGCTCTGATTGGCCCCCTGGGCTGAGAGGGGAGACGGCTCGGAGGAGGCGCTGTGCACAGAGCAATGCTGAAGCCATCAAGAGTGTGCTGCGGTTTGACCTTTCACGGCCCTAACTATAATATTATCATAAGGCGAGGGGTCAGATCGCACTCCCCCCCCCCGGTGGGATTCAGTGTCCGTGTGAAAAGGCGATGAGTGGAACCCCCATGTGGCTTTACGTGTCCTCCAGGTGTGGTGAGATCACGGCCAAACCAATGAGAGCCTTCACTCGGGTTTCACACGTCTCGTTGCATGAGGCTTATTGCAAGTATAACAAATTGTTAAAAAAAGAATTGTACGCTTTTCCCACAGGAAACTTCAATGATGACGTAATACACGTCTTAAGGACCTTAATGCAGCGTCAAGGATTTGCTCAACTTTGTGGCTGAAATGACAGGATGTCTGACGCATTGATTGCAGCCAGAGATACGACAGTCTGTAGCTGTCACTAATGGAGGGAAAGTGTACATGTCGGGTTGCACTAGTTGCACAACTACATGGGACCAAAGCCTTTCCAAATCACTGGATTCCTGATCCTTGCAAATGTTAAGAAATATTTCTGAGTAAATCACTCAAGTCTGATGCACTATTGGTCACTAACAGACAACATCATCAAAGAAAAGCTCTTAGAGTCGATGCTGAGACTTTACCTGCACACGGCCAAGCCAAACCTTTAACCCCCCCCCACACCCCCTTTTAATTAAATCTGTTGATCAGAAATTAAACATCATAGTTTCATGTGTCATACAAAATAGAAAAAAAATATATAAATGGACAGTTCAGGTTCAAATAATGTTTGATCAATAGACAAAATGTGGGAAAATGATTTTATTTGTAATGTTGTGTTCTATAACAAAGTTGCACATTGTTTGGGCAGAATGAAAATATCAGTCACTTTAAAACGAGGCGGCTGTGTTGTAGAAATTGCACGGCTGATATTTTTGGATTGAGGCGTCCTCCTACAGCTCCAGAGGCCTCAGCAGAGCTTCGGCTTCCTGGTGTGTGGAAGGAATGTCTGACAGGTGCTGCAGGAACGGCCGGCCGTGGATGCAGGTCTGGTTGCTCCCAGCGAGCTGCTGCTGCATCCGGAGAAGGGTTCCCTCCACATCCTCCCTGGACAGATTGGTAGGCAACTGACGAGCAAGTCGTACTGCTTCACCCTGCGGGGTAGAAGATACAAATAATACATACATAGATATATATTTATATATATATATATATATATATATATACATATATATATATATATATATATATATATATATATATATATATATATATATATATATATATATATATATATCGTCGTACTGCTGTGTATGTGTATATATATATATATATACATATATATATATATATGTATATATATATATATATGTGTATATATATATATATATATATGTATGTATATATATGTATATATATATATATATATATATATGTATATATATATATATATATATATGTATATATATATATATATGTGTATATATATATATATATATATGTATGTATATATATGTATATATATACACATGCATTAGAGCCAAAACGCCATGCACTGCTTGGCTTGATTCAAAGCGCCTCTCACTTGCAGGTAGTTTGTGACTTTGAGGGGACGGCACTCTGGCAGGGACCGGGCCTTCCTGTGAAGAACTGCTGTCAGGATCTCCCTGAGGTCCTCCACGCCGAGGAAAGGCACGCAGTCTGCCATCGCTGTCACTTCCAGATGTCTCTGGGCCGACGTGAGGCCTGGCCAAAACAAGCAGAAAACAAGGATAAATATACTCCAGACGCTACTACTATCTTCAGGAAAGAATAATAAATAAATATGGTAGTTTACGGCTGCAATGAGGACCAAGAGAAACAAGTGAAGGGCCAAATGGAGTGCTAAATGACTAATAGAAGCCCCAGCAGACTGGAAGGAAGTTGTCTTGTCGGGTGGAAGAATGATAGCTTTTCAATTTATGAGGAAATACTGAAATTCATGCACAATTCATATTAGTGACACATGACGCTGGATGCTAAATAATCTCAGATCTGGTATAATATTCTAATGGATGCATTGCCTGTGCAACACTGCGTAGTCCAGTACATTAGCTTAAAAAATATGTAGAGAGCAATAACTGATACAAATTCACTCTTTACTTTAAAAAAAAGAAAAATTAAGACGAGAAGCAACAAAATCACCATCTTTGTGCAGCTTACCTTGCACCCCGACTCGCATGCACCCCCACCGAGGCTGGCAGGTACCAAATGAAAATTCCTGGAATTTCTCAAAGGGCAACCATCCTCAGCACAGGCCCACTGGGGTCCAAACCCACTGTGAGACCACTCAGTCAACTGAGGTGAACCATTCCAGCAACAAAAACAACCCCCCCTCACACGCAGGAATAAAGCCACTTTAACACGTTCCATTACAGATGCTACAGCCTCTTCCTAAATGATACGTGTACAGACTGTATCTGCATTCTTCTTCTTAATGTTTTAGATACCAGATTTTTGGTTAATATGGATTCATTAGTTTGGTAAATATTAGGAACTGTAGTTTACTTTTGTACGTGTTTGTGAAGAAAGATGATAATAATATTCAGAATGTGTTATTTATACTTATGAACTGATTCATTATAAAAGACAACACTAAAACCACCATGTTTAGTCATCATAATGAAAGCCTTTTCTATTTAAAGATTAAAATGGTCCCTATTAAATATTCCATAGTTCTTCATAATGGACACATTTGTTGAAGGAACGGGAATATTTAGTTTAATCTGCAAATAAACTGACACCAAAATAATCGCCTGTAATTCAGGTCTGTGTGACATTTCCAAACGACTATGGCGTCAAATGCTGATAAAAACCACTGGACGATCCATTAGACCTTTAACAACCCACAACAGAACGAACCCAAGCTGCTCTGAGGGTTCCATCCTATTAGACGTGCTCCCATAACTCAGTGGTCCATTTACCTGGAGTGAGTCGGATCTGAAAGCCATTAGCCAGCAGCCGGGGGTCACAGAACACGACCCCTCCCTGTGGCTCAGGCCTTTCTCTCTCCATGCTGCACAGAGCCTCTGCATATTCAGCCCCCCCGAGAACTCTATTAAAGAGAGACAAGGAGATACGGCAAAACAGCAAGGACTGGGATCCATTGATCATGAAGAAGTGATACCTTACCCATCTGTTAGCTGTATGGGCTTCTGGAGACTCACTGCTGGAACTATATTATTCTCCAGGAGTCTCTTAAACAGTAAGGCCTCCTCCACTCGAAATGGGTTTAACAACATGAGCCTCTGACCACATAAAAGCAGCCAGGCGCTGTGAGAGGCCAGCCGGTTTACAAGGCGGGGGCCCGGCGGCACCGCGCTGCTCTGGGATGAAAGGCGCTGGAGCTGCAGCCGAAGGGCAGCTACGCTGCAGGGGAGGAGCTGCGAGGGTTTGGGTGCAGGGTTCCTGGCCTTCTTCTGGGGCTGCGCGGCGAAGAGCTGGTCCAGCAGCTGCTGGTTGGACAGCGGGGCCTTGCGTTTCTGGCCCTGCGCGGGGCCCCTCGGGCCGCTCACACCCGCCTCCCCGAGGCCCGCAGCAGAGGCCAACTGGGTCCTTTGGTCGTGGTGTTCCAGGTGTTTTTTGGCCTTCTCCTCAAACCTGCACAGTTCAACCAAGTCTCTTTGAGTAGTGACAACCGCTTTCATTTGGATTGCAAAAATATGCCCAAGAGCCCGAGAACAGAGCTAAATCCAAAGGGTTCATTCGTTATGAGGGAGAACCTTATGATGTCATCAGGGTAACGGAGCCATGTGCTTGTTTTATGTTTAGGATTCTCACCACGCTCGGTATGAGGAGCTCAGCAGGTCGGCAGCACGCCGTGCCGTTTATTTTGCTGAACCGTTGTAGAAGTTACCAAAGGCCATGTGACCACATTCAACTTCCTTTCCTTTTTGGTTTTGATACAATCAAAGATCTGTGACCCGCTAATGACATTTGTTGAATGTTTTTTGTACCTGGATTTTACACGCGAGTCAGAAGCAACATTTAGACTCTGAGCCTTCATCGTTGCTTTAGACTCTGAAGGTTTGAAGGTTTACTACCTCCATCCCTTCTGTCCGGGTCACTGCTCATCCTACCTGTGAAGTAGGGTGAGAGGTCGTATGGACACAGACACTAGAATCTGAGCCTGATGTCACAGATAGAATCTACTGGTATGTGAGACCATCATCTTGTGTATTCTCTGGTAGATGAATGTTTTACCATCCGTGGTAAATCTCATCTACACGTTTAGACACTGAAATGAGTGACAGTGGAAATTAGGAACACAGCTCGCGTCAACACAATTTCCAGACAGAACACGTGCGAATGACAGCCCCCCCGCCCCCCTCCTCCTCTTTTTGCCTTGCAAGTAACAACAAATGGAAAAAGAAGCTCTTGGAAGGACGAGAGCCTGCTAACTCACTTCTTGCGGTCTTCCTCCCTCAGATTTTTCCACCTGTCGTGAACGGCGCCGCTGACCTCCAGCAGGCCGGCCGAGGGTCTCTCCCTGAGGACCTCCGCTCGGGCCTCCTTCTCGAACAGGGCGGCGGGGGACAGCGGCGCCCTCATGGCGCGGTGGCTGATCAGGTCGTAGGCCGTCAGAGCGGCCCGCTTCTCTGTGATGGCGTTGACCGTCTTTCTGTTTGAGGCGCTCTGACCCTCCACCTCGGAGTCGGGGGGGCCGCCCCTCGGCGCCTGATGGATTTTGACGGGCCGCAGGGGCTCCCGGGTCGCCGGGTCGATCAAAGCCGTCCCCCGGCTCCAGTCCGCGGCCGATATCTGGCCCTCGCCGCCCCCCCCCGCCGCGTGGGCGCTCTGAGCGGCCTCGTCGGCGTAGAGGAAGGCGTTGGACTCGAGCCCCGCTGGGATGGGGTTGACGACCCAGTCCTCCGCCACAGAAGAAGACGAGCTGCCGTTGGAGGTCTGCAGTGAAGCGTCGGCGCTTGTTCCCGGCGACGGGGCTTCGTCACCGTCGTTGGGGACGTTACCGTGGCGACCGGCGAGGCCGGCGAGGCGCTCTGGCCTTTGGTCTGGTGGCGAAGCATCGGTCGGCACGGCGCCGGGCCGCGGGGGGGGTGTCTTGCTGCCGGGCTGCTTCTCCGCTGGGGGGTCGGTGTCGGCCCGGTAGCCATAGAGAGAAACCAGTAACGCTTCCACTGCAGTGAGCACGGCCTCCTACAAAGGAACACAATACAGACAGATGATCCAATGACACGTGGACTATGATCTAACAAGAACAACAGAGCTACCTCGTTATGAAGAAGAACCTGGGTATGATCCAACAAGAACAACAGAACTACCTCGTTGTGAAGAAGAACCTGGGTATGATCCAACAAGAACAACAGAGCTACCTCGTTGTGAAGAAGAACCTGGGTATGATCCAACAGAACTACCTCGTTGTGAAGAAGAACCTGGGTATGATCCAACAAGAACAACAGAACTACCTCGTTATGAAGAAGAACCTGGGTATGATCCAACAAGAACAACAGAGCTACCTCGTTATGAAGAAGAACCTGGGTATGATCCAACAAGAACAACAGAACTACCTTGTTGTGAAGAAGAACCTGGGTATGATCCAACAAGAACAACAGAGCTACCTCGTTATGAAGAAGAACCTGGGTATGATCCAACAAGAACAACAGAACTACCTCGTTGTGAAGAAGAACCTGGGTATGATCCAACAAGAACAACAGAACTACCTCGTTGTGAAGAAGAACCTGGGTATGATCCAACAAGAACAACAGAACTACCTCGTTGTGAAGAAGAACCTGGGTATGATCCAACAAGAACAACAGAACTACCTCGTTGTGAAGAAGAACCTGGGTATGATCTAACAAGAACAACAGAACTACCTCGTTGTGAAGAAGAACCTGGGTATGATCCAACAAGAACAACAGAACTACCTCGTTGTGAAGAAGAACCTGGGTATGATCCAACAAGAACAACCGAACTACCTCGTTGTGAAGAAGAACCTGGGTATGATCCAACAAGAACAACAGAACTACCTCGTTGTGAAGAAGAACCTGGGTATGATCCAACAAGAACAACAGAACTACCTCGTTGTGAAGAAGAACCTGGGTATGATCCAACAAGAACAACAGAACTACCTCGTTGTGAAGAAGAACCTGGGTATGATCCAACAAGAACAACCGAACTACCTCGTTGTGAAGAAGAACCTGGGTATGATCCAACAAGAACAACAGAACTACCTCGTTGTGAAGAAGAACCTGGGTATGATCTAACAAGAACAACAGAACTACCTTGTTGTGAAGAAGAACCTGGGTATGATCTAACAAGAACAACAGAACTACCTTGTTGTGAAGAAGAACCTGGGTATGATCCAACAAGAACAACAGAACTACCTCATTGTGAAGAAGAACCTGGGTATGATCTAACAAGAACAACAGAACTACCTCGTTGTGAAGAAGAACCTGGGTATGATCTAACAAGAACAACAGAACTACCTTGTTGTGAAGAAGAACCTGGGTATGATCTAACAAGAACAACAGAACTACCTCGTTGTGAAGAAGAACCTGGGTATGATCTAACAAGAACAACAGAACTACCTCATTGTGAAGAAGAACCTGGGTATGATCTAACAAGAACAACAGAACTACCTTGTTGTGAAGAAGAACCTGGGTATGATCTAACAAGAACAACAGAACTACCTCGTTGTGAAGAAGAACCTGGGTCTTGTCCGGCGTCACGTTGACATCGAGTGAGGACGGTGGAACGGTGACGTGTAGCATGGCGGTGGGGTAGCGGTTCCGGGTCGGCTCATCTGGATACTGAGCAGCGTAGTGTTGACGTAGCAGCTGACAGTCCGACCGGGATGAAGTGTGTCAATAATAAATGAATGAATGAATGAATTAGATGAACTAAGTATGGTTGGATGATGTGATACCTTCATTATATCTTTTTGGTGGACGGGCCGGTTGTTGACAAATAGAAATGTTTTGTCAGCGTTGGGTGAGCTGGTCGAGGAGAAATCGGCTCCAGGCTTTGGAAAAAATCCACCTAAAAGCAACTGAATCAAATACAAAACAATGATACTATTTAACAAGTATGGTGTGGTACACACACACACACACACACACACACACACACACACACACACACACACACACACACACACACACACACACACACACACACACACACACACACACACACACACACACACACACACACACACACACACACACACACACACACACACACACACCAGGTCGGGTCACATGTGCTTCTGTCCATTTCTGCTCATTAGGGCCCATTTATGAGCCCGAATGGCCCCTCGGGCCCCAAAGGGCCTCGGCGGTGTGTAGTCCTGCAGCTAAAAAAAAAAAGAATCGTGTCACATGTTGTTCAGCAGAGGAACAGCTCTCACGACTCTCCCGGAGCGAGGCCCCAGCTGAAGTTGTCAACCTGGTTCCTTTGACCACTGAGCCGGGACAAAGAGGAGAAACGTTCTGTTTCGTGGCTGAAGCCAGTGAGAGGGCAGAGGTGAAAGGTCGCTCTCATAAGCGGGCACCAAAGCGCCGCAGCAAAATAACAACAACAAGGAGGAGGAGGAGAGAGAAACGGGGTGAAAAGGGCTGCTCCACATCTGTCGGACTCCATTAGCTGGCGGCCCGGCGGCAGGTGCGAGCCACACGGCGCCTACCGTGACCAAGCAGAAAGTTACCGCCTGACAGTAATTCAATTAGGGTCAGCACAACAAAGCTTAGCTAACCAAAAGCACTCACCCTTCATCAGGAAAGAACTCGAGGGGAAAAAAGGGCCACCAGCTGACCACATTTGGCTGGTGATGAGGCCATTAGCTCACGGCCCGGTATGTAACGTGCAGGCTCCATCTTAATGATGATTAGACAAGTCCCTGGTGCCCCTTCATTCATCACATCCTGTTTTTGAGCACTGAGCACGTGACACTCTACAACTATATAATATATAAAACCACATCTCTCTCTAGAGATCCTGACAAAAAGGGTTAGAAGGTTGGCAAACATTCATGGCCTCTGTTTTTAAACATATAAAACATTAGTTTCCATTAGTGAGCAGGAGTCTTGCACCTTTAGCTGCATAGCTGGTTCTGTGTAGCAGGCAAAGGGTCCGGTTCCCCAGGAGTCCTCTTAAAACCAATTCTATCCGCAGGACACAATTTGATCCCAGCGACCATGACACCCAGGAGGAGATTGTGTTACGTTCAAGTTCTTCCCCTGTGCAGCCTTGACATTCTTCCGCCCAGCTTTCTAAAGAATGTTTTTAATTGCATAACACCAGACCCCCAGGAAATAGTCAATATCCCTTTAAATTCAGGCCATTCAAAATACTGAGAAAATCACAGCTGGCTCTCAGATGTTCTGCATTCTCTAAAAGCATTGAAATCGATCTTTGTGTATTTCTGTCACCTTGTTTATATGTAATAACAACTCACAGAAGGCTGCAGGTCTGCTTTAAATCCACATTAAAGACTTTTATGTTTGCTGCTGCCTTTAATTGACCATTTAAAGAAATTCTTAAACTACACTGCAAATGTTATTCTACTAAAACTATATTTTTCAGTAAATCAATTTACTGTTTGTAAATCTCCTTGCTTTATGTTTGGATGGTTTTAATGGTTTTATGTGACGCACTTGTTGTTGAAATGTACTGTTTCTAAAATATGATTGATATATGATAAATTAGTAATGCACATACATTTCCACCAGCGCTAAAAGAAGATAATGTCTGTCTCATTCCCCCCTTAACTTACCTCCGGCTGCTCTTGCTGATGGTGGCAAGCGAGCAGGTTGGACACGGTGCCGGCCCCCAGGGCAGCAAGGAGGGCACTTCTGTGATCGGCCACCGCGGCCTTCTGCCAAACCACCACCTGCAACAAGACCAGTCAACCGGTCCAGTTTCTGTCAGGTGATTCTAAAGTGGTACCAGCCTACAAAGAATATGCTAAAATGTAA
Source organism: Pungitius pungitius (assembly GCF_949316345.1). Classification (NCBI taxonomy): domain Eukaryota; kingdom Metazoa; phylum Chordata; class Actinopteri; order Perciformes; family Gasterosteidae; genus Pungitius; species Pungitius pungitius. The sequence goes on from NC_084909.1 coordinate 20,685,262, forward strand.
CATAAAAGATGTGAAATAGTCCTTGTTTTTTTGAATTTACATTAAAAAAAATGAACCTTTCCATTATTTCTGATCCAGTTATAATGCAAATTATTTCAGGAACCCAACAGGTCGACACTCACAGCGTGTGGGATCGTAGCTTGTTTCCACCAGTGAAAGTATTACTCGGGTGTGGATTTCTAAAAGCATGCACTCTGTTTGCAGAGCATGTCCCGGCTATTAAATACGCAATTTGGCCCATGTAAACGGATCACTCCAGTAAACGGTTCTTGAAGAAGCTGTGAAACACGACACAAGGCCAAATAGCAGCGTTGGAGATAAAGGATAAGGGCAACCGAGTGCTAACCCGAACGCTAGCGCTTTCCTCTAATCAGCTGGAAACGGATTTCTATGAACGCGTGGCCCCTGCGTGACCTGCACCACCTGCACCTGACTCGTGTGTACAAACTGGCTGCAGCCTGAAATCCAATCCGGGGCTAAGTGCGCAGCTGCGTGCAGCAACTTACTCAGGTGTCATAATGAGCCAAATCAGAGCTCACAGTCAGCCATATTTGTGTTCGGGGCACCTGACAGTTACGCTGTGGAGGGAAAGGGAATGTGGGACGGAAATGTTGAATTGCTCATTGATGTCAGCAGACGTGTCAAAGGCTCTGAATCAAAGTTTACTACAGCAGATCATTTCTGAAGAACAGAGCCGCACCTGAATGCCATTTCACTGCAGTGGTGACATACCAAACAGCCATTTTCCATCATGTGAGGTGAAGATAGCCTTTCCCAAAGTATACTTAATCAATACTAGTGCAGAGCTGTAGAAAGTTGACCTGCTTTGATAATCAATTTTCCAATGTGAGCATTTACTGCTCGGCCAAGTGTCGTATTATTATTTTATTTTGGCGGGGTTTGGAATATAGGTCAGACAGAACAAGGCTATTTGTGGACGTCAGGTAGAGCTCTAGAACACCGTGATGCAGAATTTCCTGCAATATTGTGACTTTGTGCTGACTGAACGATGCAAAAAGTCATAAAAACGATTATTAGCAGGAGCCATGATACACATATATATATATACTGTATATATATATATATATACATATACATATGCAGTAAACAGTATTGCTTGTAAGTTGAGGACATTTGAAAGATTCCTTGTCAGTCTTATTATTGTCCCTTAATACGTAGGTATATTTTATGCATGCATGACATTTTGAGACATGTTTCCTTTAATGACTCTGAACTTTCATCAAGCAGAGCCTGCAAAGAACTCAGTAACCATCCCATCTAGTTAGTCCATCTGCCCTGGCTGGGCTCAGTAAACGGTTCATGGGCTCCTCAACTAGCCGAATAAATATTTTCCACAAAGACAGGAGGCTGCAGACAACTACTGTCTTCTTTGATTAATAATCAACCAAACAAGCTCCTGAATGTCCTCTTATAACCTTCGGTTTAAGAACTTAGGTTTGACCTCATCAGAAGGGAGATTTACCCAGGAAGCTGGGTACAAGTGTGTAAAAGGGTTTGACTATGGGTTTTTATACACCTCCGCCCCCCCCCCTTAAAGTGTTACCATTTGTACTTAATGTAGAGTTAAAAGTTCCAATCGCATTATATTAATACCGTATTTTGTTGGAAGCAGCACATTTTGAGTAAGTGCTTTATAAATTGAATGTATTCCCATTGGTGATTGGTGATTGATTTTGAGCCAGTGATGTTGGTCCATTTGAGGACTAAGGAGGACATCTAGTGGACGGAGAACTCGCAGTATGAGCAGCTATCGCCGTATTAAACCCCCTCATCACTTGGGACGTTTTGGGCCTGACAGAGTGGATATTTTGGGATATGGTCATGGCATGTGTTTTTTGCATGTGTTGTTAGGCAGAATCCACTGAATTCAGAGAGATGGGTGTCAGGGCAGCGATTGGGAAGAAAACGTTGCAACACAGCTGTGCATTTAGTTTTCTTTTGAGGAAATGACGAGGTGTTCAAATAGACATCTCACTTTAAAAAGTGCATTTGTCTATACTATCCTTTAATGTTGACATGCATTTCAAATGAGTTACCGTTGTTGTAAATAATAAATATTGTGTTTATATTTGTATGCTGCTGATTGAAAGTGGTCAGAATAGATTTTAGAGTAACTGACCTTATTGTGAATGAGCGTGAGCCTCAACTCTGGCTTTATAATGGCGTAGGCCATCAGCAGGTCCTGTATTTTCTTCAGTTCCTCCTTGCACTTCTTTGTAGAGGAGTAGTACTGACGTCTCACCGGAATGTTCTTGAAAAGCTTCAGTACACTCACTGTTGTGCCTATAAAACACAAAGAGTTGTGCAACAGCGTTTGACATAAAACCTACTTCTTGTACAGACAGATCAAAGTGGTCAAAGAGGGTCTCATTCTGAAACTTTTCATAGTAAAAAACAATATTACTAGGAGACGGATTCAATTGGTGCCTTGCCTTGACCGAAGTGAGACGGCTTCTGAGAGACAATCTCCCCTGAGAAGTTAAGCGTGTACTGGGTGCTGATGTCGTCCTCCTCTGTCTTCGTGACAACAGTCACCTTAAAGTAAAGCGTACAATAAAACAATCCCACTTTATATACTGTATTAAACCAGGGTGTATATTTCATAAATACACATACATACATAAATCAAAAGTCCTGTTATCTGAACATTAATATGAACGTATGCATGGATGTTTTTCTGAAATTTGCTATTAGCTCAGTGCATGGACACCATTTACGGACTTTCTGTAATCCTGTCTCTTGTATTTTTATTTTCTTAAACCCTGATCACCTCGGCCACGGAGCAGATCGAGCCCAGCGCCTCTCCTCTGAAGCCATACGTCTCCAGCATCTCCAGGTCCTCGGTGCTGCAGATCTTTGAAGTAAAGTGTGTCGCAGCCATCACAGGAGCGTCTTCACCTTTGATTCCATGGCCGTTATCCCGCACTTCTATCCGGTCCAAACCGGAGTTCTCCTGCAAAATGTAATGTTACTTATAGACTGCAAGTGCAACGGGCACCAAGGTCCTTTGGATACGTACCAGTTTAACGTCGATGCTGGAGGCCCCGGCATCCAGGGAGTTTTCCATCAGCTCTTTCACGACGTTGACTACAGAGGTGATGACCTGGGAGCTGGACAGCAGGCGGACAGTGTCCGCAGGAAGCTGCTTCATGGTCCCACTCCCTGCTGGAGAGACTCTGGATTTAGTTAATGAGTCACAATAACTACTCATTTTAGTGAGACCTGTGGTTTCAAATGCTACAAAACAACAACATCAACGTCACATTGAAGCCATAAAATGTTGGTGTGAACACATTCACGTCTGCTTCTTAGATATAAACACTAATTGATAAGAAAAGGTCATTTAAAACGGTGGTTTCTGTCAACGTTACCTTTTGAATAAAATCGCCAGTTTACAGAAACACCCGTTATTATTTTAGTCCGAAATAATTCAATAAAACATAGGAACGTGACATAATCCGTAGCAGATGATCAAAAGGCTCTTACCGTTTTGCTAGATTAAATTTACTGATGTTACCAGTAGCTAAATTGATTGCTATGGAACGTATCTGAGTTGCATTGAGTCGTCAGAATTATATTAAAACTCCACTTCCTCACTAACGTTATCAAAATCTTATTGAGCGCAGTATCAATGATGATAAACAGCTAAATATGAGTTAGATACTGACTTTTAGGTGTATTTTTGACAGCTGACCGTGTTGAATCGATTCATAAACAGACATGAGACCCACGGCGGAAACGACCTGATTCCCGCCCCCTTTCCTACACGCTGATTGGTTAGAGGGAAATGAAGGCGGGTTCCATAGGTATTATGTAATTTCTACCCTGAGTTTAGACTGAAAGGAGGAACGTCTGGTCCGGCTGATTGAAACCCAGCTTTGTGTTGGATCGGCGTGACAAATCTCAACACAGAAAGCATCTTACTTAATTTGTGTTTGATGTAAAAAAGCAGCAGAACCACCTGGTTCCTGTGACTTGGTGTCGTGGCGCAGCCTGAGAAGCCAATGTAGGGCACATTTCCCCCGGATGTTTGTCGGATCCAGGACTACTTCCGCCCAGGTCAGTGTGACGACGTGCTGTCTGCGCCCGGGACCTGCACACATCAACAAGGACGTAAACATTTCTCTCCGTAGCACTTTGCTTCTACACCCGCCTCCACTGCTCGCTACTACTCGTGAGTTTGCACGTGTTTCGGGGCGCGGGGGCTTGACGTTAACCTCTAAACACACGGGGCGTCCCGCTGGTCAGAACAGTGGTGGTTTGGTGTGGACTATGTCCTGGTGATGAGGACCTCAGACAAGGGACCGCTCATAGTGCGATGTTCACACCGTCTAAGATCGTTAATGACTACATGACGAACATCAGCTTTCAAACCTGCTTTTACCGTTTCAAGTGTTTGTAACGTCATCTAAAGCACAGTTTGCTGTTGGTACGAGAAGTAACGAGAGAAGAAAATAAATCAGTAACATCTGTAAACCAACTAATAATAGTGTGTAAATGTAGTCGAATATTTGCATTATTCTTCCAGTGTTCTTATCAATCCTGTCGTCTTTTCATTCGGGATAAATATTAGACGGAGAATTACATTTATTTAATAAACAGTTTACAATGACCGTTATAGTTAAAGTCAATAAGATAATGTGTGTGTGTGTGTGTGTGTTACGTTACGTTACGTGTTTGTTTAAAAAGCAAGTCAGATGCCAAAATCTCATCTGGCTGCTAAAAGAATATCTTTGAGTTCTGAATGATGCATTATTATTATGACTTTGAATCCAGCTGACAGTCTGCTCGGGGGTTAAAGGTCAATAGGGTTACACATGTTGTTGTTTTTCTTCACAGAGGTACATGTAGGGTGGCAGGGAGGTTGAAGTGTTGCCATTGTATTTAGGTAGTCTTGTGTCTTCCCATAAAGATGCAGCCATACAGGACACTGTCAGCGTTGCACTGTTTGCAGGTAGTTTATTTACAGAGTACCCTTCAGATCTCCTTAACAATAACACTACAGTCTACAATGAAGAAGGAAACCTTTGGCACAGAGAGTTGGTTTGTGACGGATTGTATGCATTTTGTGTTCACAGAGCAGAATGAATGTGGGTGTGGCACACAGTGAGGTGAACCCAAACACTCGGGTCATGAACAGTCGTGGGATCTGGCTGACCTATGCCCTGGGGGTTGGAATACTTCACATGGTGCTCCTGAGCATCCCCTTCTTCAGCGTGCCCGTGGTGTGGACGCTCACTAACGTTATACACAACTTTGTAAGTCCACCCGACGCCGCAGCTCGCCACGCCCAAAACAAGCATCTTTTGGGTTCTTAGAATGTTTTTTGATAACATTGTGAATACATCAAAGTCAGACATGTTGCACGCATGCTTGGCCAAAGAAGCCTGGTGTCTGTTACCCTCTGCCTTGCTTGCGCTTGTTAAGATTTGCTCTATTTTGGGAAGGCTGTCGTTGTAGCAGCGTGACAGAATATGATCATTTTCCCCACTGCACATGTGGTCTGTGGACAAAACTGACCTTTCATTGTTACACAGCTAGCCTCAAATGAAGAAAACAAAGTCCTTGTGTGACGTCATGCAAGCTGGAAGCCGTCTACGGGGATTGTGTGCTGCAGCTAATACGGAAGGTCTATTAACAGTAACGCTAAGGTCAACCATGGCCCTTTGTTTCACACACAGTGCAGCTGCAGTGGGCTCATTAGGCCGTGGCTGTATGTCAGCACGGGAGTTGTGTTTCTTTTCCCTCCGTGTGCAGGTTTTCTATTGAAAGCGGCTTTCTTGGGTTTTGACAAATAGATGTGTAATTGGAAATGATTTGTCATTGCTGAGAATGCTTCCTTTGCAGTAAGTCTGCACCATCATTTGTTTCTCTTTCTGCAACGTCTCAGCACCTTTTTTTGCCACGACACAAAAACTCTTGCAGCTACCCGAGTGTTTTTCAAATAATTTTTAGGACAACAGGAAAGTAAACGGTTCTGTAAACAACCAGAATCTGAAAATCCTGTATTTAGGAAACAAAAAAACCTTTTGTCAATTCTGGTTGAGCCTGTGGAACAATGTTTGACATGTCCACCAGGCCTGAGTCAGTGGTCTGTTATAACAGGTAGAATGATGCATGACTTTAAGCCTCCAAAACCCCCCCAAAACGTTGTGTGGGTTTATTTGGCCCCGCGTGTGGCCCGTTGATGGCTGGCCCTTATTGGATTGGGTCTGTGTTTTTAAGCACTTATCCTGGGATTAAGAAAGCTTTTCACACTGACACAATGCAGTGCAGTGAGAGGACGCCTCCTGTTAAATGCTCCTCCGTTACATTACACTTGGAGGTTATAAAGGGGGAAATCAAGAAGAGAAAGGAAACTGCTCTACTGGTGATGTTTGGTCTCCACAGGGAATGTACGTGTTCATGCATGCGGTGAAAGGAACACCATTTGAAACTCCAGACCAAGGCAAAGCCAGACTTCTCACACATTGGGAGCAGCTGGACTACGGCGTGCAGTTCACTTCCTCCAGGAAGTTCTTCACCATCTCTCCCATCGTTCTGTATGTATTCAGGATTCTGTCTTCGCACTGACACAGGAGGCACACATTAAAAAAAGCATCTCCTCAGCATCTCCTTTTTCACAAACCCTTCTTGTCTTGCAGATACTTCCTGGCAAGCTTCTACACAAAGTATGACAGCGCGCACTTTGTCATAAACACGGCCTCGCTCCTGAGCGTTCTGATCCCCAAGCTGCCCCAACTGCACGGAGTTCGGATTTTTGGCATCAACAAGTATTAATTCATGTAGAGGTTGAGACGTGTGCAGCAGTGTGGACCAATTCGTACAGTTTGTGTAAATGTCTCTGTCGTCGTTTAGGTGCATCGGGTTTAAAACAAACACCAGTAGGTTTGTCGTATGCATTACTAACTTATTTGAATATTTAACATGATGTATTTGCGGCCTGCGTAGACCTGGGCTGGCCCAGGAACCGGGAGGCCTGTTTTGTTTGTTTCTTCGCCCTCAAGTCACACGGCAACGAGTCCAGAGACCCCTAAATGTATTTTTCAAAGATGTTTACTTCCTAATGGTCGGGCTCTGTGGGTCGGTGGTACTCTCTCATTTTGTAATGGGTGTAAACTTGTTAATGCTGAGTCTAGAATAGAATCACTCTTTATCTGCACGTGAATACCAGGGCGCGCCGTCTCATTGTACAGTTGTTTATTTGGTGAATGTCATGTACGTTAATGACAAAGCCCTGTGTAGAAATTTGATAAATTCTTGTTGTCTGATGAGTGTTTCCTGAGGTTTACGGTCTCTGATCGATTTGCGTTCATGTAGCTGCTCTATTCTATTTGACTTTATCGTTAAGGCAGCTCCTCCTACTTTGTTTGGCCATCGTTCTGTTTCTTAATCTCATTAAAAAGTGCGTGTCCTCCAACTGTTTCTTCTGACTGTTGTGCATAAGCATGTTTATGGAATATCAAGAATGTAATCAGATTATTTCTATTTATTTGTGCATTCTCTCAGATTATGAAGGAATTTTATACATGGCTTACTTTAAGACAAATACAGTCCATTTACTACCCATCTTTTGTGTGAGTGTTTCATTTACACAAAGGAGCTTTGGGATCTTTTGAAATACAGAACATGTGCTAAATTAAACAATTCTATGCTCCATAGTTAAGGTTTTGCTCTGCAAGTTACTGGATACTTTCAGATTCCACATTAAAAAGTCATCTTTGAAGACAAAGGAGAGTCAGATGGAAATTAGAGTCAAATATTACTCCATTTGTGTGTTTAACATCCCCTGAAATTAAATGTGACACAAATTCTGAAGTTTATTTATTTCAGCTGGTCACACTTTAAATGTGAAAATGTCAAATGACTCCAGGCTAAAATAAAGTCAGCACATTTAAAAACAAGTAATAAAAGGAATAAAACGATGAGCTGAGATCACGGGTTATTGATCTCTGGTGGTTTGACGGGGTCGTCCCAGTCCACCCAGTTCCTCGCACTGCTTTCCCAACACGCCTTTGTAAACCTCAAAGTGATGGTTCAAGTCTTTCTCTGAGTGGATTTTGTATTTGGTCCCCATGGCGCCGTCGGGGGACGAGCTCCCGTAGAAGACGCGGCCTATCCGGGAATGCACCAGCGCCATGGCGCACATCACGCACGGCTCCCGGGTCACGTAGAGGTCGTAGCCCGTGCAGATGTACGGCGGCGAGCTGGCCTCTGTGCCCGGGGGCGGCGGCGGCGTGAACCTGCAAGCGGGGAACCTGTCGAAGGAGTAACATCCGCCGCCCTGGCTGCGGGCGACCAGGTCGATGCAGACCATGACGGCGTGGTGAAGGGGGTGCTCCCCCCTGAGGTCGTGGCCCACGGCGACGATCCTCTCCGTCGCTGGATCGACCGCCACGGCCCCCACCGCCGCCATTCCCAGCTCGGCCCCCGTCTCGGCGGCGCTCAGAGCGGCCGCCATGTACGCGGACATCCTGGCTTTCTGGAGCGGGCCGAAGAGCGCCCCTCTCAGGGCGATGGTCACCTGCTTGTCCTCGTGGAAGGACGTGGGCCAGTGTTTGCTCGCCACCTCGAACTGGGGTTGCGTCAAGGGGGGGCGTGCGGGGACCTTGACCACGAACGGCTCCCCTAATCCGTCGCGTCGGACTCCGTCCGAGGGGAGCAGGTCGTCGATGCTCACCTCCTTCAGGTCCGGCGCGTCACTGACAAGGCACAGCAGGACCTCCAGGGGGTGAGCGCCGCCCCCCCCCCGGACCGGCCGCACCCTCTTGACGTGCTGGAGGCCGTTCAGCGGGCGGACGGCGTTCAGCTCGTGGAGAATTCGGGAGGTCTCTTTCTTGTGGAAAATGGGCGCCGCGAAGGCCTCAACCAGCTCGACGTCCTGGGACAGCTGATCGGAGAGCACGGGGAACGCCACCCACAGGTCGCCCTCACACACGGACCCCTTACAGCGTTTCCTCTGTGGCTCCATTGTGTTGGCGTCCTCCTGTGAAATATGATTTCAGTGTGAATTGTGAACTTGGCACATGATGAAAGAGCCTTTCAACAATACAACCGCGCTCGCTTTATGTCAGTCAGCAAGTCCCAACAGTGTGGGACACAACTTCTTCTTCTTCTAACTCAGAAGATGAACAAGCCATGAGCGACTTAAAGATAACAGGTACGTGAAATAAATAATTTGGCCCATTTTATTTAATAAGCAAAGGAGAGTTAAAATACATGATTTCTGAAGAAGAAATGCAACCAAATGAATCGTCAGCTGAAACATTGCATTAAATCCACAATCTCTGTTGATAAAGGGCAAATAATGTTGGTCTGTTTTGACCATTATTATATACTGGAGCAGAACATTTTAGAGTTAAAAGAATCAAAGTGTCAGTGTTCCCTTGAGAACCAATTAAGCCACGATGTCAAAACAATACTCAAAACATGTATTTACCGTAATTCCTTGTTACTTATCTGCCAGTAAAATAGAACATCTGAAATCTACAACTACTTTGGGGCATCAGTGTATGCGGCAGTCTTATTTGTAGCTGTTTAATAGATCCATAAAGTAAACAATGCATGAGCCTAGTGAATATATTTTATGTATGTGATGCAAAACGTTAAGAACAAACATTTCTTCTAGTTCCAACAGTTGGATAATAAGTCATCCATCATTTAAAAACACCAAATTCAAAAGGCATCAATGTTCTTCTGCAGTTATTTGCTGCATCGCGCCTTAAAAATAATCATTCAGATCACTGCTCAACCAAGTTAGAAGTGATTGATTCCAGTTGAAACACACTTAAAGCAGCCTGGAGGTGACAAACGATGGAGTCACCGTGCAGTCCTTCATTTCCTCCCCAGCATAAGCGTTGTCTTCATGACTTTGGGCACATGTCGTACGGTCAGGGACACTCGTGTGCCTCGGGTCAGCGTCTCTCCTGGCGAGGCCCCGGCAGCGGACAGGTTCAGCACCTTGTCGGTCAGCGTGTCCTGGGCGCGGGGCCGGATGCCGTGAAGGAGCCGCTGGTACATCTCATCCTGCAGGATCAGGAGACTCCGAGGCTTCACCAGCAGGGACAGGAGGAAGCGGTTCTCCTCGGTCTGCGGCGCGGCGCCCTCCTGGATGCTGACGGGCGCGTAGAAGTCGAGGAGGGTGTGCGAGCCCAGACTGATGGTGGTGACAGTCGGGTGGTACAAGGGGCCGTCCTCATGAGGCATAATCCCTTCTCCTGCTTCATACTCGTTCACCAACACATGGTTGGCGGTTTTGCCACTGAATGCACCTAAAGAGGAAATCTTCCCACAGTACGTTTGGAGCCAGTCGGGCATCTTCTCTGCCAGCATTCCTTTGGGGTGTGGCAACCCTCCCCAGTTCTGAAGCCTTCTCCCTGACAGCTGAGTCCATTTAGTTTTGGGAGACTTGTACACCTGCTGTTGAAGAGAAGACTCCTCCTCTTCCGATATGAAATCTGGGATGTAATACACTGTTGGTGGGGCATCGTTAACGACAAACTGCTTCAAATCCTCCAAAATACAGGCTGGGTGTTCCATGCCTCCTTAAGAAAAGTCAACATGAAATGCTCGTTAAAACCAAAGAGAAAAAAGTGCTAATGCTAGCAAAACTGCCTATGGTGCCTTCACAAGTTGTAGTAATTATAAAACCTCTGATGTTAGAACCGATTCAACTCAGACAAAAATATAAAAAGGATGTAATGTAAATATGTGTTAATTAATGAGTATAAAAGGGTTGCCTTTTACCAAACTGAGAGTGTGAGGAAATGTATCGACAACCCTGCCATGTAAACCAACTAAATGCCGGGGTTATGGAGTGTGTTGAGCCCAAAGTTCCGCATGTCTTTAAGCCCTGAAGGCAGCATAGCAAAATTCCCAATACAAGGAAGGGCACATATTTATATTCTGGCGCCATGTTGGTAACGGGCAGCCCAGCCGGGCTACCAAAACGCATCAGAAAATGACAAATTATATATTTAAAAACCAACTTTACCTCCTTCGACATCAAAACTTAAATGAAAGTTCCGTTTGGTCAGCGCGCTCAGTCACGACTCCTTGCTAACGTGCGCGTGCAGCTGACTAAAATGCCCCCGAGAATCAAGCTTCAATACTTTGGTCCGATGCTTTGTTTTCTGAACGTACTAAAAAATATTAAGCCTTTAAAATAATACGTTTGAGAAATATAATTTTACAGTTTCATTCCCGTAGTTCTGTTTGTGTCTAGGTGTCTGCAGCTAATTTGAGGTCACAAACCTGCCGTACACGGAATTATTTACATGTGACGCAGAGACACGGCTTGTGTTTCCTGTTCGACACTGCGGGCGTTCTGTGTTTGTTGGTTTTGTTTTGTTAGCCCTGAAAGCTATTGTGATACCGTCAGCATACGTGTCTTTGTTTTAAAATGCTATGGGTTTAACATTCAAGGAGAAACCATGTTCCCTATAAAAGTCAAATCACTGCACAGGCTGCTACAGCTGAAGCACCCACTCTGGCGCCCTCCTTCACTTGGAAAAGCACTCTGCTCCCGACTGGTTTTGGGCATCGAGACGAGCTGTGACGACACTGCAGCGGCTGTCCTGGACGAGACAGGGGAAATACTGGGAGAGTCTCTGCACTCACAGAAAGAAGTTCATCTGAGGTGAGCAGCTGCATTCATTTGCCATGTTTACTTGGCTGTAGGGATTTCACTTTGACTCATCTCATCCCTGCTTGAATGCCGCAGGACCGGCGGCATCATCCCCACCGTGGCCCAGCAGCTCCACAGAGAACACATAGAGCGCGTGGTCCAGCAGGCTTTGGAGAGGAGCGGCCTGGACCCCAGCCGGCTCTCCGCCGTGGCCACCACTGTGAAGCCGGGCTTGGCCCTGAGCCTGGGCATCGGCCTCCAGTTCAGTCAGAAGTTTGTGAGGCGGCACAACAAGTCCTTCATCCCCATCCACCACATGGAGGCCCACGCCCTGACCGTCAGGATGCTTCAGCCCGTCCCCTTCCCCTTCCTGGTCCTGCTCGTCTCTGGTGGTCACTCGCTTCTCGCTGTGGCTCGAGGAGTCGATGACTTTTTGCTTTTGGGTCACGCTCTGGATGAAGCTCCGGGGGATACGCTGGATAAAGTGAGGCCTTAACAGGCCAATGTGGCTATAATGTTTCATTTGTGAATATCAATCAATTTGAATGTTGTCTTTTGTGGACTCTCAGGTGGCGAGACGTTTGTCCCTCATAAAACACCCTCAGTGCTCCACGCTAAGTGGAGGACAAGCTATAGAGCTTCTGGCCAAGGATGGTGACAGGATGAGATTCCCCTTCAGGACACCGATGGGACAGACGTATGACTGCTGCTTTTCTTTCGCCGGACTACGGAATCAAATCAACATGATGATAAAGAAGAAGGAGGCAGAGGAAGGTACGAGGTCACAGCGTCTCTGAAATGACAACCCAGTGATCAAATTCATTCATATAAAAAGCACATTTTGCTTTGTCTAGCACAGGTGTAACACTGCAGATTACATCACGTGTCATTTAGCCGACGCTTTTATCCAAAGTGCATTTCAACCGTTACAGATACAAACTCAGAAGAACAAGTAACAAGAAAGTACAATGTTCGTCAGATAAGCAGTTTCAAAATATGTTATAAATAAGTGCCATTATAAGTACAATTTAAGTGCTACGATTTGTTGGTGCTACAGTGTGTTGGTGTATTAGTGGAGGTTTAGTCTGAAGAGGTGTGTCTTCAGTGTGAAGATGTGAAGGCTCTCTGTGGTCCTGATGTCATCACAGAGCTCCTTCCACCCTTTAGGAGCAGGACAGCAAAGAGTGGAGATCTAGTCCAGTGTTTTGCTCTCAGTGAGAAACAAGCAGCTTGATGTTGGGATGGAGGGTTTCACCAGGTCCTGGATGGAGACTGGACCCCATCCATTCACAGCATGCTACGTGAGCACCAGTGCTTTGAACTGGATGAGGCAGCCACTGGTAACCAGTGAAGAGAGGAGGAGTGTGGGAGAACTTAGGGAGGTTGAAGACCAGTGGAGCTTCTGCATTCTGGATGAGCTGCAGAGGTGGAATGGAGCAGGGAGACCTGCCAGGAGACCGTTACAATAGTCCAGGAGAGGACAAGAGCCTGAATCAGTACCTGCGCCTCCTTCTGAGTGAGAAGGGGTCGTATTCTCCTGATGTTGTAGAGCGTGGACCTACAGGATCGTGTTGTCTCTGTGATGTTGGGGGTCAGGTGTCACACAGAGGTTCCATCAGTCAGAGTGGACGTCTAAACACTTTCCAAACAGTCAGGTCCTGGGTGGGAGAGTCTTTTCCCGTAAAGAGAAGTAGTTCCGTCTTGTCTGGGTTGATCTTCAGGTGGTGAGCGGACCTCCACTGAGAGATGTCAGTCAGACAGGCAGAGATCCGAGTGAGGCTTACTGCTGCTGTTTGTCACAGGTTGTCTGTTAAAAACTGTAAATATTTCCAACAATTGGCCTTTGTCCTCCATCCAGGTATAGAACAGGGGAACCTGTTGTCCTGTGTGAATGACATCGCTGCTTCTACTCAGCACACCGTTGCTTCTCATCTTGCAAAGCGAACCCATCGTGCCATCTTGTTCTGTAAGGCCAACGGCCTGCTGCCAGCACACTGTCCCACCTTGGTGAGTTTGTTACTTCAGGTGGTATTTTATGTCATTATCGCATGTATATGATAATTTTCTTTCCAATAAGAGAACGCTGTGACGATAAATTGAAATATTTTGACAGGTTTTATCCGGAGGAGTTGCGAGCAATCAGTATCTCCGCAGGGCATTGGCCATCATCACCGACACCACGGGGCTGAGCCTGCTCTGCCCTCCAGCCAAGTTCTGCACTGACAATGGAGTGATGATTGCATGGTGCGTATATCGATCTGAATGAATCTGATTCAGGTGTCGTTTTGTTGGTCTGAGACCTGCTTACGTTTGTCTCTGTTCACCAGGAACGGTGTTGAACGCCTGAGAGAAGGGAAAGGAATACTTCCTCCAGATGTGGAAGTGTCCTATGAGCCAAAGTAAGTCCACTCCAAAGACTTAATGTGCAGTTTGAGTGGGCATAACCTTGGATGCAGACTGTACCGCTCGTTGTGTTGCAGGGCGCCGCTGGGTGTGGACTGGACGGCGCGGGTCAAAGCAGCAGCCATCAGGTTACCGTCAGTCAGGATGAAGATCCCCAGATGACACACTGTTGGCTTTAGGCTCACTCTTAAGAATTTCACAGTTCAGCGTATATATTATGTTTATACTATGTAATAGACATGTTTTTGTACATGCTGCAAAAAACTGTGGGCATAGAAGTGTTCACATTTTCAAATGTTTAAAGATTTGTCTTAACATTTTTTGCTGTCTGCTTGAATTTATATTTGTTGCAAAGAAAGCATTTTATTTTGTTCCATAGCAACTGAGCCGCGTACTTTTTAAGAAGGAAACAATTATTCACTTTACCAAGTTCAATCTGTCAAAGAAATGATAATATTTATTGTCTTTTATTACAAAGTAGGTCTGATGATATACAGCTGTATGCAGTACTGTCAAACAGCTCTCATTTAGGCAAACACCACCTTCTAGGGGTTAGTAGTTAATGTAAATGCCACTCAGCACACTGGAGAGGAATCGTTGCACTAATTGATCTGAAGACAAATTGAAATGATTTTGTCGTGGAAACATACGTAAACTTATGCAGAGAAAACATCTACATATGAACTTGCATGTCGTGCACATTAGTGAGTCATGTATTCAGGGTCATTGCAGGTCAGAGAAACACTATCAAAGTCCTCAATACCAGATACAGCTGCAAGTTAAATCCAATCTTGGTGAAAAGCCTTTGTATTGACACGTTACCGTTTCCACTCCACAACACTGTGCAACACGGGGTTCATTTGTGTGCTGCAATTTTCATCAGGAAATGAGACAAAAAAAACAACACAAGAAAACATTTGAAATAAGAAATGTAGTAAAGGGCTAGTTTGCAGGCTTGGAAAGACGTCTCAGTGACTCCTTACAACCAGCTGATGGGGTTGAAAAACGACATCACAAGGTGGTTTATTTGTCATTACAAGAACAAGTTATGCAATTAAATGCTTAATTCATATAGCCATCTGGTGGTGCACTTTCCTTTTAACTACCCGAGTAATTGAACAAAATCCATCATGTAACAGGAATGAGCAGCTGGACTAGAGCTCGTCGTGTTGGTATACGTTATACTCTTTGGCACTGATCACTCCATCGTAGTCGCTGTCACTCTTGCGGAACACATCAGCCACGAGCTTCTCGTAGAACGGATCGTCACGGGGCCGCCCAGATTTTTCATAATCCAGTTTCAAGTATGCTTTCACCTGAAAAAAGAAGCACGTCATTGGTGACACTTTGGAATCAGAGACGGACATTTATTGTACTTTTTTTTTTTATTGTACAGTTCAAACATCACATAGGTGATCATTTCAAATCGTGTTGATAGCAGGTCACTCAAGGTCATCATTGTGAGCCTTCTTTATATATTCGGTTGTCGTAATGTTAATTGCAAACATTTGGCTCTGACGGTTCACTGGGATGAGAAACACTTTCCTAGTTGTTATTTGTGCTAATTTGATCTGTTTAAAAATAGAAAAAGATCTAAGCAATTCATTATATGATTGCTTGTACTTGTATGATAAAAGTTCTTTAACAAACATCTTTACGGGCTGTAAAAGGAGCCTTTCATTAGATTCCATAATAGGTATGATCGTAGATGGAGACATGAACACGCGGCAC